>NC_041383.1:4492014-4517018 GCF_002162155.2 Triticum dicoccoides | reverse complement strand
CGCCATTACTAGTTTAACTAGTAATGGCGCACCACACCCACGGTGCGCCATTAGTATGTTTGGACAGGCGCACTAGTTCAAAAAAAAAATTGGTACTAATGGCGCACCGTAGGCAAGGTGCGCCATTAGTAGTTTCAACACTAATGGCGTATAAGAAGGTGGTGCGCCATTAGTATATACTAATGGCGCACCACATGTCTGGTGCGCCATTAGTGTCATTTCCATCTATAGCCCTTTTCCTAGTAGTGGCTTGAAGTCATCAAGCGCTCCGTATGCATCGAAGGCGCCCATAGGGCCCTTGCCCGTGTTAAAGTACACTAGGGAAAGATGGATGCTGAGAAGCTGGTGACAGATGGGCCACCGGAGGGGAAGGAGCATCGTAAGCCCGAGATGTATTATGAGGGCGTCCTGAAGGGTGCCTGCCTTGTGGCGGGTGAGTGTTCCAAGGATGTAATTTTTGAGTAAACTCGCTCATGTTATCCTGTGCGCTGAAAACTTGTTCATATGCGCTAAGCAACGCTTTTTGAATTTGAAATATTACCTTCTGTGCGGCTGTTTATTAAATCTGAGAGATGGCAAGTCGTCGGCTTCTACCCCCATGCCACGAGTGCTAGGGTGTTCGGGATAAACCTCAGCGCTCTTGTTCCCATTCTTGGGTTCTTCGAGGGAGGCGCTCAGAACAACGAACAAGGCAATCGGACTACAATGCTTTATCACTCTCACTTAGCCATAGAATTCTATAATTTTAAATTTCGGTGAAGCCCCTAGTATTCGGAAGACCGAGTTCGGGGCGCTATCCACGCCTAGGCCGGACAAAGGCAGCTCCTCGCTCTAAGCGGCATAAGTCTTTAGGGACTCGAAACCTCTCGAACAGCAACCGACTCTCGCCCTATCATGACGGTCAGTTTTAGCTTTCTCTACTGAGGTGCTTAACCTAGCTCAACCTGGGCACAATCGCAGTAGTTCTCCCAGCGCTACCTTAGCCGATATAACGGAACGTAAGGTACAAAACATGGGAGCCGGGCAAACCCAACTATTGACCCAAGACATGATTCGGAGTCGATGCATATAATGCTATAAGTTCGGGGTGCCGCACTCGTGAGAGTGTTCGGACTTCTCACACCATATTCTGGGGTACTTAAGCCCCTGGTGTATTGGCCGTACCAAAGTGTACGGTTGCATAATGTCATAACTAAACATATTTACATAAAAAATGAATGCAATAATAGACAAGAGCTATGTATTGTTTATTAAAAGGCTGCTGTGAAAGCAGAACGATACAAATAGTGCGATAACCAAGAGATGGGATTATTTGACATGTCCCCCTCCAGGGGCAAGCTGCGAGACTTTATGTAAGATAGGTATTTAGCTCGTTATGGAGACCACCTGCACATTCGACGTAGCTTGCTGCCTCCCTGGCTGTTGCATCGTCTGTTTGGCGATTGTACTGCCGGACAGGTCTTCCGGAGAGTGGAGTCCTGAAAGTAAACAAAGAATGACAAAATCAGGAGCCCCTAGTGTGGTTGAGCCGCATTTCGGGTGTGCCTTGGTTGTGCCCCTCCCTTTATGCCCATGGTATTTCCAGAGCGTAGTTATGTACGCGTAGTACTAGTTTTGCAATTTCGCCAGGGCTGGGGTTGGGGCCGCACTGCCACGCTTGCTCGGAACGTGCCAGGCCGTCTTGTTGTAGGTTACTCCGGGCGCGCTTGACGGTGTCCGGACGTTTAATAGCCGGACTGGAGAATTGCTTTGAGAGGCTACTTTGTACTTCCGCCGCGAGGGCCGCCGTATGCTCCTCCGTTCGGAGAGAGTGTTCGGTGTTTCCATTGACCGTAATGACTCCTCGAGGGCCTGACATCTTGAGTTTGAGGTATGCGTAGTGCGGCACCGCATTGAAGTTTGCAAATGCGGTTCATCCGAGTAGTGCGTGATAGCCACTGCCGAACGGGACTATGTCGAAGATTAACTGCTCGCTTCGGAAATTATCCGGGGATCCAAAGACCACTTCGAGTGTAACTGAGCCTGTACAGTTGGCCTCTAAACCTGGTATGACGCCTTTAAAGGTCATCTTTGTGGGTTTAATCCTTGAGGGATCTATGCCCATTTTTCACACTGTATCCTGATAAAGCAGGTTCAGGCTGCTGCCACCGTCCATAAGGACTCTAGTGAGGTGAAATCCGTCAACGATTGGGTCTAGAACCAATGCGGAGAATCCGCCGTGGCGGATGCTAGTGGGGTGGTCCCTTTGATCAAAAGTGATCGGGCAGGAGGACCACGGGTTGAACTTTGGGGCGACTGGCTCCAACGCATATACGTCCCTGAGTGCATGCTTCCGCTCCCTTTTGGGGATGTGGGTTGCGTATATCATGTTCACCGTCCGCACTTGTGGGGGAAAGCCCTTCTGTCCCCTATTGTTCGGCGGCCGGGGCTCCTCCTCGTCATCGCTATGAAGCCCTTGTCTCTGTTTTTGGCACTTAACTTGCCTGCCTGCTTGAACACCCAACAATCCCTATTGGTGTGATTGGCTGGTTTTTCGGGGGTGCCGTGTATCTGGCACGAGCGATCGAGTATTCGGTCCAAATTGGACGGGCCCGGAGTATTTCTTTTGAATGGCTTTTTCGCCTGACTGGGTTTAGAGCCTCTGAATCCGGCATTAACTATCGTATCCTCAGCATTGTCGCCGTTAATGTGGCTCTTGTGCTTGTTGCGACGTGACCTGCCATTGATGTCCTTAGTATCTGAATTACCATGGCTCTTGGTCATGTTATTACTACGTGCTAGCGAGCTGTCTTCTCCTGTGCAAAAGCGGGTCATGAGTGTTGTGAGGGCTGCCATGGATTTCGGCTTTTCCTGTCCTAGGTGTCGGGCAAGCCACTCGTCACGGATGTTATGTTTGAAGGCTGCGAGGGCCTCTGCGTCCGGACAGTCAACTATTTGATTTTTCTTGGTTAGGAACCGTGTCCAGAATTGTCTGGCCGATTCCTCTGGCTGCTGAATTATGTGGCTTAGGTCATCGGCGTCTGGTGGTCGCACATAGGTGCCCTGGAAATTGTCGAGGAATGCGGCTTCCAGGTCCTCCCAGCAACCAATTGACTCTGCTGGCAAGCTGTTAAGCCAATGCCGAGCTGGTCCTTTAGGCTTGACTAGGAGGTATTTGATAGCGTGTAGATCATCACCGCGGGCCATGTGGATATGAAGGAGATAATCCTCGATCCATACCGCAGGATCTGTTGTGCCATCGTATGATTCGATGTTTACGGGTTTAAAACCCTCGGGGATTTGATGATCCATTACTTCATCTGTGAAGCATAGTGGGTGTGCGGTGCCTCTGTACTGGGCTATATCACGACGTAGCTCAAATGAGCTTTGTCGGCTGTGTTCGGCCTGGCCGGATTTGCCATATCCAGCATGACGGTTATCATCACGTGCCGTGGGGCGCCCGCGTGATCCGTAGATCGATCTTGTTTGCCTTGCCTTGTCCTCCAATATATCTCGCAGGTCTGGCGCATTTCCCCGTGCCTTGGTATTTTTTGAGCGACGCCGGGGTGCAGCTTGAGTGGATGGCCGAGAGGCCTCTTTGTCGCGGCCACGAGGTGGCCGGTCGGCCGCGTCGTGCGCTGGTGATGTAAGTTTAGGTGCTTCCTCCTCTAATCGGGGTAGCAGTCTGCGCTTTGGGTAGCTCTTGGAGGGGCGTTCGAGTTCATACTCTTCGGACGCAAGGACTTCAGTCCATCTGTCGGCTAGCAAGTCTTGGTCGGCTCTAAGCTGTTGCTGTTTTTTCTTGAGGCTGCTCGTTGTGGCCATAAGCCTGCGTTTAAAACGCTCTTGTTTGAGGGGATCCTCAGGCACGACAAATTCGTCGTCGTCGAGGCTTGCCTCGTCTTCGGAGGGAGGCATGTAATTATCGTCCTCTACCTCTCTGTCTGCCGCTCTCTCATGAGGGCTGGCTTCTCCATCCTCCTGTGCTTAATCCTGCTAGAGGGGGTTGTCTTCGGCACTGTCCGGGGTGTTATTATCTCCCTTGCCGGAATCGCCATTTTTGCTTTGGCGGGATTTAGAGCGGCGCCGCTGACGCCGACGCTTAGGCTGCTTCTTGGAGGGGTCATCCTCCGTTATTCCATCACCATTCCCTTCTTTTGGGGTGTCCACCATGTATATGTCGTATGACGAGGTGGCCTTCCAGTGCCCTATAGGTGCTGGTTCTTGGTCATCTCCTGCATCGGCGTCCATACCGTCGATGTCTTCGGAGTCGAGGTCGAGCATGTCGGTTAAATCATCGACAGTGGCTACGAAGTGGGTGGTGGGTGGGCTTTGAATTTCTTCGTCGTATGCATCCCAACCTTGCTGACCATAGTCCGGCCAGGGCTCTCCTGATAAAGAGAGAGACTTTAGTGAATTCAGAATGTCGCCGAAGGGCGAGTGCTGAAAGATGTCCACGGCAGCGAACTCCATGATCGGCGCCCAATCGGGTTCGATCGGCAGGGGCGCGGAAGGTTCAGAGTCCGGAGAGGAGTCCGGCACCTTGGAGTCACGAGCTTCGCCAAGGACAAGGCTGGTGTTCGGCTCGATCGCCGTAGAGATTGCAGCCCCCGAGGCAGTGTCCAGCCACCCGTCCTCGATTGAGCTAAGGGTCGGAGCGGACACTGGGGCGGCCTCCTGGGCACTGTTCGGCGGCAGAGCTAGATCATGCCCATCGTGACAGTGCGGCGCGCTCGGCTGTGGCTCGAACCCGTCGAAGATCAAGTCTCCGCGGATGTCAGCCGTGTAGTTCAAACTTCCAAATCCGAGCTGATGGCTAGGGGCGTAGCTTTCGATCTGCTCCAGATGGCCAAGCAAATTGGCCCGCAGTGCAAAGCCGCCGAATACGAAGATCTGTCCGGGGAGAAAAGTCTCACCCTGGACCACATCGTTGTTGATGATCGGAGGAGCCATCGGGCCTAAATATGACGACATAGAGGAACTCTCAATGAAAGCACCAATGTCGGTGTCAAAACCGGCGGATCTCGGGTAGGGGGTCCCGAACTGTGTGTCTAGGCGGATGGTAACAAGAGACAAGGGACACGATGTTTTTACCTAGGTTCGGGCCCTCTCGATGGAGGTAAAACCCTACTCCTGCTTGATTAATATTGATGATATGGGTAGTACAAGAGTAGATCTACCACGAGATCAGAGAGGCTAAACCCTATAAGCTAGCCTATGGTATGATTGTTGTCCGTCCTACGGACTAAAACCCTCCAGTTTATGTAGACACCGGAGAGGGCTAGGGTTACACAGAGTCGGTTACAATGGGAGGAGATCTACATATCCGTATCGCTAAGCTTGCCTTCCACTCCAAGGAAAGTCCCATCCAGACACGGGACGAAGTCTTCAATCTTGTATCTTCATAGTCCAGGAGTCCGGGCAAAGGCTATAGTCCGGCCATCCGGACACCCCCTAATCCAGGACTCCCTCACCTCTCCTTATTTTTTTCTAGGTCAAAATGACTTATATACCAGAAGAGGGGCACCGGAGGTGGGCCTGGGTGAGCACAACCCACCAGGGCATGTCTGGGCTCCCTGGCATGCCCAGGTGGGTTGTGCCCACCTAGTGGGCCCCCTCTGGTAATTATTGACTCTTTTTTTATTTATTCCATAAAAAATCCTCGTGAAGTTTCAGCTCATTTGGAGTTGTGCAGAATAGGTAGCTTAACGTAGCCTTTTCAGGTCCAAATTTCAAGCTGCCAGAATTCTCCCCCTTTGTGTATACCTTGCATATTATGAGAGAAAAGGCATTAGAATTACTCCAAAAAGCATTATTATGCAATAAAACAACATAGATAGCAGTAGGAAAACATGATGCAAAATGGACATATCAACTCCCACAAGCTTAGACCTCGCTTGTCCTCAAGCGAAAACCGAAATCGAGAAACATGTCCACATGCTTAGAGATAGAGGTGTCGATAAAAACAAAAATACGGACATAGTAGCATCACGAAATTTATTATAATAGCAATAAACTTTAACATAAAACTTTTATCATAGAACTTTTATCGTACACTTCTCATGAACAAGTAACAAATCATCACAACATTCAAAGTATAAAGCATAAACTCTATTGGAAACCAACAAACTATGTTGTCAGTCAACTTTGCAACTACAATTCATCATCTTTTTAGGAAGGGTCGCGTATCGGAGCCTTTAGGCAAGTCCACATACTCAACCATCATTTAGTCTTCTATGATTGATAACACTCACCGCGTACACGTGAGCAAAACGTTTCAACCAGACACATAGAAAGATAGGGCTTGTAGTTTCGCCTCCCAACGTATTCACCTCAAGGGTGATGTCAACAATAATAACTCATGTCACCCATATTCAACTGGATATATGTGCCTAGATATTTCCTCGCTACATGATGCTTGCCAAAGGAGAAAATAAAATGGAATATAGGGAAAAACTTTGACTCTTGCATTAAATTAAATACATAAAAGTAAAAGATAGGCCCTTCGCAGAGGGAAGCAGATGTTGCCATGCGCTTTTTTGTGTGCTCAACCCCTTAGTGCAAGAGAACATCACGTTATATTGCCCCTTATGATGGCAACCTTTATTATGCTGTCTGTCGCTTTTATTCTTCGCCATCACAAGTTCGTACAATGCTCAATTTTCCCTTACACTAAATGATCTCACACTTTTAGAGGCAATTTTTATTGCCTTATTGCACCGATGACAACTTACTTGAAGGGTCTTGCTCAATACATAGGTAGGTATGGTGGACTCTCGAAACAAGATTTGGGTTTAAGGGTTTTCGATGCACAAGTATTATCTCTACTTAGTGCGTAATTTTAGCTAGCAAAGATAGGGGCAAGCACCACATGTTGAAGGATCTATGACAGTATAACTTCTATGCGAATATGAACAAACATAAATCATTATGTTTTCTTCCTTGTCCAACTTCAACAATTTTGGCATATAATATTTTGATGGGTGCTCACAATCACAAAAGATTTCCAGGATGGTGTATTTGCATGTGAATCCTCTCTTCCCTTATTAATTATTTCATGAGTCGCATCATTGACTAATGCGATGTTTGTCAATCTACAATAAAACTTACTACTTATACTTTTTCTTGTGTAATGTCATTACTCACCGTAAGATTAACATATGATCTTGCCATTTATTTCCTTTATTTTTATTGAAAAATGAAAGTAAAAGAAGCAAAACTCAAAGTAAACTTAATTATATATCTTGCACATGATTACAAAGATAGATCACTAAGCAAACTCTCAAAAAGAAATGATCGAACAAACTTTTATTCATCTAAAGCAAAAGATAACCATGGATCGAACCAAGAAAAGTAACGGCAAAAGTTTGTGGAGATGATACGATACCGGGGCACCTCCCCCAAGCTTGGCGGAAGCCAAGGGGAGTGCCCATACCCGATAATCAAATTTATTTTGGTGGTGAAGAAGGAGGTGGTGGTGATGAAGTAGAAGCTTTCTCGTCTTCGGGTTTCCATGGCAGAGGCTCACCATCATAAGAGGAAGAGTGGGTTGAGACGTCCATTTTGCATCATGCTTTTATATCAATATTTATTGCATTATGGGCTGTTATTACACATTATATCTCAATACTTATGGCTATTCTCTCTTATTTTACAAGGTTTACCATGAAGAGGGGGAATGCCGGCAGCTGGAATTCTGGATGGAAAATGAGCAAACATTGGAAACCTATTTTGCACTGCTCCAAAAATCCTGAAACTCCACGAAACTTATTTTTGGAATTAATAAGAATTATTGAGCGGAAGAAACACCTCAGGGGGCCCACACCCTGGCCAGGAGGGTGGGGGCGTGCCCACCCCTACTGGGCACGCCCCCTGTCTCCTGGGGCCCCCTGGTGGCCTTCCGGTGTCCATCTTCTGCTATATGAAGGCTTTTACCCTGGAAAAAATCTTGGGCAAGCTTACGGGACGAAACTGTTCTACCGGGGACACTTCCCTCCGGGAGGGGGAAATCATCACCATCGTCATCACCAATGATCCTCCCATCGGGAGAGTGTCAATCTCCATCAACATCTTCACCAGCACCATCTCCTCTCAAAACCCTAGTTCATCTCTTGTATCCAAACCACAAATTGGTACATGTGGGTTGCTAGTAGTGTTGATTACTCCTCGTAGTTGATGCTAATTGGTTTACTTGGTGGAAGATCATATGTTCAGATCCTTATTGCATATTATTAATCCTCTGATTATGAACATGAATATGCTTTGTGAGTAGTTACGTTTGTCCCTGAGGACATGGGTGAAGTCTTGCTATTAGTAGTCCTGTGAATTTGGTATTCGTTTGATATTTTGATGAGATGTATGTTGTCTTTCCTCTAGTGGTGTTATGTGAACGTCGACTACATGAAACTTCACCATTATTTGGGCCTAGAGAAAGGCATTGGGAAGTAATAAGTAGATGATGGGTTGCTAGAGTGACAGAAGCTTAAACCCTAGTTTATGCGTTGCTTCGTTAGGGGCTGATTTGGATCCATATGTTTAATGTTGTGGTTAGGTTTACCTTAATACTTCTTTTGTAGTGGAGGATGCTTGCAATAAGGGCTAATCATAAGTGGGATGCTTGTCCAAGTAAGGGCAGTACCCAAGCACCGGTCCACCCACACATCAAATTATCAAAGTACCGAACGCGAATCATATGAGCGTGATGAAAACTAGCTTGACGATAATTCCCATTTGTCCTCGGGAGCTCCTTTCTCATTATAAGAAATTTTCCAGGATTATCCTTTGCTACAAAAAGGATTGGGCCACCTTTCTGCACTTTATTTACTTTCATTGCTTGTTACTCGTTACAATTTATCTTATCACAAAACTATATGTTACCTACAATTTCAGTCATTTCCTTATGCTCCTCATTGGGTTCGACACTCTTACTTATCGAAAGGACTACGATAGATCCCCTACACTTGTGGGTCATCAAGACTCTTTTCTGGCGCCGTTGCCAGGGAGTGTAGCACTTTTGGTGAGTGGAACTTGGTAAGGAAACATTTATATAGTGTGCTGAAATTTTCTGTTACTTGTCACTATGGAAACTAATCCTTTGAGGGGCTATTTCGGGGTATCTCACCCCGACCAGAAGAGCAAAGAGTTTCTCCTCAACCTACTGAACCTATTGAAATATTTACTTTTAGATTCCTTCGGGTATGATAGAGAAACTGCTAGCTAAGCCCTTTGCAGGAGATGGAACATTGCATCCCGATTTACACCTTATCTTTGTGGATGAAGTTTGTGGATTATTTAAGCTTGCAGGTACTCCTGATGATGTTGTCAAGAGGAAGGTCTTCCCTTTATATTTGAAGGGAGATGCATTGACATGGTATAGGCTATGTGATGATACCGGATCTTGGAATTATAAACGATTGAAGTTGGAATTTCACCAGAAGTTCTATCCTATGCATCTTGTTCATCGTGATCGTAATTACATATATAATATCTGGCCTCGCGAAGGAGAAAGCATCACTCAAGCTTGGGGGAGGCTTAAGTCAATGTTATACTCATGCCCCAATCATGAGCTCTCCAGACAAATGATCACTCAAATTTTTTATGCTCGTCTTTCTCTCAATGATCACAACATGCTCGATACTTCCTGTGCTGGTTCTTATATGCTGAAGACTATTGAATTCAAATGGGACTTATTGAAAAGAATTAAATGCAACTCTGAAGATTGGGGTTCCGACGATGGTAAGCAGTCAGGTATGACACTTAAGTTTGATTGTGTTAAATCTTTTATGGATACCGATGCTTTCCGTGGATTTAGCGCTAAATACGGACTTGACTCTGAGATAGTAGCTTCTTTCTGTGAATATTTTGCTACTCACGTTGATCTCTCTAAGGAGAAGTGGTTTAAATATAATCCCCCCGTTGAAGTAAAAGTAGTTGCACCTATTATAGTGATCCTATTGTTCCTACTACTTATGTTGAGAAACCTCCTTTTCCTGTTAGGATAAAGGATCATGCTAAAACTTCGACTGTTGTTCGTAAGAGTAATACTAGGACTTATACACCTACTGAGCAAATCAAAGTTGAACCTAGTATTGCTATGGTTAATGATCTCTTGGATGATGATTTATGTGGTGAGACTGCTAATATTGTTAAACAAGATGCTAAGATACATAGACCTGTTGTAGGCATGCCTGTTATTTCTGTTAAAATAGGAGATCATTGTTACCATGGATTATGTGATATGGGTGCTAGTTCTAGTGCAATACCTATTTCCTTATACAATGAAATTATGCATGGAATTACACCCCTGAGTTAGAAGATATTGATGTCACTATTAAGCTTGCCAATAGAGATACTATTACACCATTTGGGATTGTTAGAGATGTTGAAGTCTTGTGTGGGAAAGTTAAATTTCCTGCTGATTTTCTTGTTCTTGCTTCCCCACAAGATGACTTTTGTCCCATTATATTTGGTAGACCCTTCTTGAACACTGTTAATGCTAAGATTGACTGTTAAAAGGATATTATTGAAATTGGCTTCGGGGATATGAAACATGAGTTTAATTTTGCTAAATTTCGTAGACAACCCCGTGATAAAGAATTGCCTAGTAAGGATGAAATTATTGGTCTTGCTTCTATTGCCATGCCTCCTACTGATCCGTTAAAATAATATTTGCTAGACCATGAAAATGATATGTGTTTGAAGGAAAGAAGGGAAATATATGAAGTGTTCCTTAAACAGGAACCTTTGCTGAAACATAACCTTCCAGTTGAAATTCTAGGGGATCCCCCTCCACCGAAGGGTGATCCCGTGTTTGAACTCAAACCATTACCTAATAATCTTAAGTATGGTTATCTTGATGAAAAGAAAATATATCCTGTTATTATTAGTGTTAACCTTTCAGAGCAAGAAGAAAAAAGATTATTGAAAACTCTGAAGAAGCACCGTGCTGCTATTGGATATACTCTGGATGATCTTAAGGGCATTAGTCCCATGTTATGCCAACACAAAATTAATTTGGAGGACGACACCAAACCAGTTAGAGATCCTCCGCGCTGATTGGATCCTAAGATGAAAGAAGTGGTAAGAAAGGAGATACTAAAGCTCCTTGAGGCGGGTATAATTTATCCCGGTGCTGATAGTGATTGGGTAAGTCATGTCCATTGTGTTCCTAAAAAGGGAGGTATTATTGTCGTTCCTAAAGATAAAGTTGAATTGATCCCGCAAAGAATCATTACAGGTTATAGGATGGTAATTGATTTCCGTAAATTAAATAAAGCTACTAAGAAAGATCATTACCCTTTACCTTTTATTGATCAAATGCTAGAAAGACTATCCAAACACACACATTTTTGCTTGCTAGATGGTTATTTTGGGTTCTATCAAATACCTGTGTCAGCGAAGGATCAATCAAAAACTACTTTTACTTGCCTTTTGGTACTTTTGCTTATAGACGTATGCCTTTTGGTTTATGTAATGCACCTGCTACCTTTCAAAGATGTATGATGGCTATATTCTCTGACTTTTGTGAAATGATTTGTGAGGTATTCATGGATGATTTCTACGTTTATGGATCCTCTTTTGATGATTGCTTGAGCAACCTTGATCGAGTTTTGCAGAGATGTGAAGACGCTAGTCTCGTCTTGAATTGGGAAAAGTGCCACTTTATGGTTAATGAAGGCATTGTCTTGGGGCACAAAATCTCCAAGAGAGGTATTGAAGTTGATAAGGCTAAAGTTGTTGCTATTGAAAAGATGCCATGTCCCAAGGACATAAAAGGTATAAGAAGTTTCCTTGGTCATGCCGGTTTTTATAGGAGGTTCATTAAGGACTTTTCTAAAATCTCTAGGCCTCTGACTAATTTATTGCAAAAAGATACTCCTTTAATCTTTGATGATGATTGTGTAGAAGCATTTGAAATACTTAAGAAAGCTTTGATCACTGCACCTATCATTCAGCCACCTGATTGGAATTTACCTTTTGAAATTATGTGTGATGCTAGTGATTATGATGTAGGTGCTGTTCTAGGGCAAAGAGTCGATAAGAAATTGAATGTTATCCAGTATGCTAGTAAGACTCTTGATACTGCCCAGAGAAATTATGCTACTACTGAAAAAGAATCCTTAGCAGTTGTGTTTGCATGTGATAAGTTTAGACCTTATATCGTTTATTCCAAAGTTACTATTCACACTAATCGTGCTGCTTGATACGTCTCCAACGTATCTATAATTTTTGATTGCTCCATGCTACTTTATCTACTGTTTTGGACTATATTGGGCTTTATTTTCCACTTTTATATTATTTTTGGGACTAACCTATTAACCGGAGGCCCAACCCAGAATTGCTGTTTTTTTGCCTTTTTTAGTATTTCGAACAAACAGAATATCAAACGAAGTCCAAACGGAATGAAACCTTCGGGATCGTGATTTTCCAACCGAACTTGACCCAGGAGACTTGGACCCTACGCCAAGAAGCGCCAGAGGCGGTCACGAGGGTGGAGGGGCCCCCCTGGGCATGCCCCCTACCTCGTGGGCCCCTCGGAGCTCCACCGACGTACTCCTTCCTCCTATATATACCTACGTATCCCCGAACGATCAGAAGGGGAGCCAAAAACCTAATTCCACCGCCGCAACTTTCTGTATCCACGAGATCCCGTCTTGGGGCCTGTTCCGGAGCTCCACCGGAGGGGGCATCCACCACGGAGGGCTTCTACATCATCACCATAGCCCCTCCGATGAAGTGTGAGTAGTTTACTTCAGACCTTCGGGTCCATAGCTAGTAGCTAGATGGCTTCTTCTCTCTTTTTGGATCTCAATACAATGTTCTCCCCCTCTCTCGTGGAGATCTATTCAATGTAATCTTCTTTTTGCGGGTGTTTGTTGAGACCAATGAATTGTGGGTTTATGATCTCGCTTATCTATGGAAAATATTTGATTCTTCTCTGAATTCTTTTATGTATGATTGAGTTATCTTTGCAAGTCTCTTCGAATTATCTTATTTGGTTTGGCCAACTAGATTGGTAGTTCTTGCAATGGGAGAAGTGCTTAGCTTTGGGTTCAATCTTGCGGTGTCCTTACTCAGTGACAGAAAGAGTTGCAAGGCACGTATTGTATTGTTGCCATCGAGGATAACAAGATGGGGTTTTTATCATATTGCATGAATTTATCCCTCTACATCATGTCATCTTGCTTAAGGCGTTACTCTGTTTTTAACTTAATACTCTAGATGCATGCTGTATAGCGGTCGATGAGTGGAGTAATAGTAGTAGATGCAGAATCGTTTTGATCTACTTGTCATAGACGTGATGCCTATATACATGATCATCGCCTAGATATACTCATAACTATGCTCAGTTCTGTCAATTGCTCAACAGTAATTTGTTCAGCCACCGTAGAATACTTATGCTCTCGAGAGAAGCCAGTAGTGAAACCTATGGCCCCCGGGTCTATTCTCATTATATCAATCTCCATCACTTTATTTACTTGCTTTGCTTTTACTTTTTACTTTGCATCTTTATACCAAAAATACCAAAAATATTATCTCTATCAGATCTCACTCTCGTAAGTGACCATGAAGGGATTGACAACCCCTAATCGCGTTGGTTGCGAGTAGCTATCGTTTTGTGCAGGTACGAGGGACTTGCGCGTGACCTCCTACTAGATTGATACCTTGGTTCTCAAAAACTGAGGGAAATACTTACGCTACTGTGCTGCATCATCCTCTCCTCTTCGGGGAAAACCAACGCAAGCTCAAGACGTAGCACTGCTATTAAATATCTTATGGAAATGAAAGATGCTAAGCCTAGACTCATTAGATGGGTTCACTTCCTCCAAGAATTTGATTTGCATATTATTGATAGAAAGGGAGCTGAGAACCCCATTGCAGACAACTTGTCTAGGTTAGAGAATGTTCTTGATGACCCACTGCCTATTGATGATAGCTTTCCTGATGAACAATTAGCATTCGTTAATGCTTCTCGTATTGCTCCTTGGTATGCTAATTATGCTAATTACATTGTTGCTAAATTTATACCACCTAGTTTCACATACCAGCAAAAGAAAAAGTTCTTTTATGATTTAAGACATTACTTCTGGGATGACCCACACCTTTATAAAGGAGTAGATGGTGTTATTAGATGTTGTGTACCTGAGCATGAACAGGAACAGATCCTACGCAAGTGTCACTCTGGATCATATGGAGGACACCACGCTGGAGATAGAACTGCACACAAGGTATTGCAATCTGGTTTTTATTGGCCTACTCTCTTCAAAGAATTGGTAATATTAGTAGACGTCAAGAAATGCCTATGAATTATTCTCTTGTTATTGAACCTTTTGATGTTTGGGGCTTTGATTATATGGGACCCTTTCCTGCCTCTAATGGTTATACACATATTTTAGTTGCTGTTGATTACGTTACTAAGTGGGTAGAAGCTATTCCAACTAATAGTGTTGATCATAACACTTCTATTAAAATGCTTAAAGAAGTTGTTTTTCCGAGGTTTGGAGTCCCTAGATATCTTATGACTGATGGCGGTTCACATTTTATTCATGGTGCTTTCCGTAAGATGCTTGCTAAGTATGATGTTAATCATAGAATCGCATCTCCTTATCATTTGCAGTCTAGTGGTCAAGTAGAATTGAGCAATAGAGAGCTCAAATTAATTTTGCAAAAGACTGTCAATAGATATAGAAAGAATTGGTCCAAAAAACTTGATGATGCATTATAGTCCTATAGAACTGCATACAAAAATCCTATGGGTATGTCTCCATATAAGATGGTTTATGGAAAAGCTTGTCATTTACCTCTAGAACTTGAACATAAAGCATATTGGGCTATCAAAGAGCTCAACTATGACTTCAAACTTGCTGGTGAGAAGAGGTTGTTTGATATTAGCTCACTTGATGAATGGAGAACCCAAGCCTATGAGAATGCCAAGCTATTCAAAGAAAAAGTCAAAC
Source organism: Triticum dicoccoides (assembly GCF_002162155.2). Lineage (NCBI taxonomy): Eukaryota > Viridiplantae > Streptophyta > Magnoliopsida > Poales > Poaceae > Triticum > Triticum dicoccoides. The sequence continues at coordinate 4,502,082 of NC_041383.1, read as the reverse complement.
GCTGGCATGACAAAAGGATACAAAAGTGTGAGTTTAATGTAGGTGATTATGTGTTATTATTCAACTCTCGTTTAAGATTTTTTTTGTAGGAAAACTTCTCTCTAAATGGGAAGGTCCTTACGTTATCGAGGAGGTCTATCATTCTAGTGCCATAAAAATCAACAACTTCGAAGGCACAAGTCCGAGGGTGGTGAACGGTCAAAGAATTAAACATTATATCTCAGGTAATCCTATCAATGTTGAAACTAATATTATTGAAACCGTAACCCTGCAGGAATACATATGGGACACTTTCCAGAATGTTCTAGACTCCGAAGAGGAATAGGTATGTGGTACGGTAAGTAAACCGACTCCAAAACAATTCTAATGGCAATTTTTATCAGTTTTGGAATATTTAAGAATTTTAGGAAGAAAGAAGTAGTCCGGGAAGGACACGAGGCCTCCACGAGGGTGGAGGGCGCGCCCACCCTTACTGGGCGCGCCCCCTGTCTTGTGGCCACCTCGTGTGCCTCCCGGACTCCGTTTTCTTGCATGTTACGTATTTTCGTCGGTAAAAATTCATTATATAAACCCCCGAAGGTTTTGACCAACGTATCACGCAAATATCCTCTGTTTTCGTTTCGAGTTGTTTTCTGTTATAGATCTAGAGCATCATGGCATCTCCGAGCGCTCCCAAGGATAAGTTTTTTGAGAGGGTTATCAACCCCTATCTCGCGGAGGTGCTGCAACACCCTCAAACCATTGAGATGTGTGAGGGGGTGCTGCACATCTGCGATGTGGAGGGACCAAGGCGTACCGGAAGCGTGGAGACAGAGCTCGAAGCCGTGGAGCGGTAAGTCTTCAGGTGCCAAGGGATGGTGGAGCGTGGACTCAACGCCAACGAGATGATGATCACAGAGTTCACCAACAACCACAAGCTAGATGCCAAAGTCATTGGGAAAACCATCTTCAAGCTTGAAGATAAAATCGAGCACCTCCAAGCCCAGATCTATGACCTGCAAAACCAGAACTGTGAGTATGAATATAGATTCAAGAGGTTGAGTTTGGCTACGGATTTAAGGATCCCGGAGACTCAATCATCCTTCTATTATGGTGAGCCTATGCCTTGGAAGATCGACGACAAGCCTACATCATCAACAACTCCTACTTCACCACCTCCGAGGACATAATCACATGGGTATGGGCACTCCCCTTGGCAACTGCCAAGCTTGGGGGAGGTGCCTCGATATCGTATCACCATCACACTCCTATATTTACCGTTTTATTTAGTTCGATCCTTTTAGTAGTATCTTCATCTAGTAGATTGAAGTTTTAGTATCAAGTAGTTTTGAGTTTTGCTTTGTGATCTCTTTATGTAATCGAGTCTGTGAGCTATCTATAATAAAGATTAGTGTTGAGTCAAGGGCTTTGCTATGTTGCTATGATCTTGAGAAAGTAGAAAGAATAAAAGAGTTCATATTGATCTTATGGATAGTAATGACTTCACACATAGAAAGTATGAGGCATACAAGTTGTTGAGAGTTGATAAATGTAGTTTTGGTCATCGTTGCAATTAATAGGAAGTAATAAGGAAAGCGAGGTTTCACATACAAATATATTATCTTGGACATCTTGTATGATTGTGAAGCACTCATTAAGTATGACATGCTAAAAGAGTTGATGTTGGACAAGGAAGACAAAGTAATGGTTTATGTTTTCTCACATCTCAGTTAAAGTATATTGTCATTGACCTTCCAAACATGTTGAGCTTGCCATTCCCCCTCATGCTAGCCAAATTCCTTGCAGCAAGTAGAGATACTACTTGTGCTTCCAAAATCCCTAAACCCAGTTTTGCCATGAGAGTCCACCATACCTGCCTATGGATTGAGTAAGATCCTTCAAGTAAGTTGTCATGTTGCAGGCAATAAAAATTGCTATCTAAATATGTATGACTTATTAGTGCAGAGAAAATAAGCTTTGTACGATCTTGTTGTGGAAGTAATAAAAGCGACCGACTGCATAATAAAGGTCCACATACAAGTGGCAATATAAAGTGACGTTCTTTTGCATTAAGATTTTATGCATCCAACCCTAAAGCACATGACAACCTCGGCTTCCCTTTGCGAAGGGCCTATCTTTTACTTTATGTTTTTACTTTATTGCTTGAGTCAAGGTGATCTTCACCTTTCCCTTTTTCATTTTATCCTTTCGCAAGCTCCTCGTGTTTGAAAGATTATGATATATATATATATATATATATATATATATATATATATATATATATATATATATATATATCCAATTGGATGTAAGTTAGCATGGATTATTATTGTTGACATCACCTAAAGGTGAGTACGTTGGGAGGCAACACAATAAGCCCCTATCTTTCTCAGTGTCCGGCTGAAACTCCATAAATACAAGTATTGCGTGAGTGTTAGCAATTGTAGAAGATTACATGATAGTTGAGTATGTGGACTTACTGAAAAGCTCTATTTTGACTCTTTCCGATGTTATGATAAATTTCAATTGCTTCAATGACTGAGATTATAGTTTGTTAGCTTCCAATGAAGTTTCTGAACCATACTTGACATTGTGAATTGATCATTACTTGAGCATAGGAAACTTTATGATAAAATCTATTTATGTTGATGTTATGAGAATGATCATTATGCCCCCATGTCTGTATTTTATTTTTATCGACACCTCTATCTCTAAACATGTGGACATATTTTTCGATTTCGGCTTCCGCTTGAGGACAAGCGAGGTCTAAGCTTGGGGGAGTTAATACGTCCATTTTGTATCATGCTTTTACATCAATATTTATTGCATTATGGGCTGTAATTAAACATTATATCTCAATACTTATGGCTATTCTCTCTTATTTTACAAGGTTTACCATGAAGAGGGGGAATGCCGGTAGCTGGAATTCTGGCTGGAAAAGGAGCAAACATTGGAAACCTATTCTACATTGCTCCAAAAATCCTGAAACTCCACGAAACTTATTTTTGGAATTAATAAGAATTATTGAGCGGAAGAAACACCTCAGGGGGCCCACACCCTGGCCAGGAGGGTGGGGGCGTGCCCCCTGTCTCCTGGCCCCCCTGGTGGCCCTCCGGTGTCCATCTTCTGCTATATGAAGGCTTTTACCCCGGAAGAAATCATGGGCAAGCTTACGGGATGAAACTCCGCCGCCACGAGGCGGAACCTTGGCGGAACCAATCTAGAGCTCCAGTGGAGATGTTCTGCATGGGACACTTCCCTCCGGGAGGGGGAAATCATCACCATCGTCATCACCAACGATCCTCCCATCGGGAGAGGGTCAATCTCCATCAACATCTTCACCAGCACCATCTCCTCTCAAAACCCTAGTTCATCTCTTGTATCCAATCTTGTATGCAAACCACAAATTGGTACATGTGGGTTGCTAGTAGTGTTGATTACTCCTCGTAATTGATGCTAATTGGTTTACTTGGTGGAAGATCATATGTTCAGATCATTAATGCATATTATTACTCCTCTGATTATGAACATGAATATGCTTTGTGAGTAGTTATGTTTGTTCCTAAGGACATGGGTGAAGTCTTGCTATTAGTAGTCCTGTGAATTTGGTATTCGTTTGATATTTTGATGAGATGTATGTTGTCTTTCCTCTAGTGGTGTTATGTGAACGTCGACTACATGAAACTTCACCATTATTTGGGCCTAGAGAAAGGCATTGGGAAGTAATAAGTAGATGATGGGTTGCTAGAGTGACAGAAGCTTAAACCCTAGTTTATGCGTTGCTTCGTTAGGGGCTGATTTGGATCCATATGTTTAATGTTGTGGTTAGGTTTACCTTAATACTTCTTTTGTAGAGGCGAATGCTTGCAATAGGGGCTAATCATAAGTGGGATGCTTGTCCAAGTAAGGGAAGTACCCAAGCACCGGTCCACCCACACATCAAATTATCAAAGTACCGAACGCGAATCATATGAGCGTGATGAAAACTAGCTTGACGATAATTCCCATGTGTCCTTGGGAGCTCCTTTCTCATTATAAGAAATTTTCCAGGCTTATCCTTTGCTACAAAATGGATTGGGCCACCTTGCTGCACTTTATTTACTTTCATTGCTTGTTACTCGTTATAATTTATCTTATCACAAAACTATCTGTTACCTACAATTTCAGTGCTTGCAGAGAAAACCTTACTGAAAACCGCTTATCATTTCCTTCTGCTCCTCGTTGGGTTTGACACTCTTACTTATCGAAAGGACTACGATAGATCCCCTACACTTGTGGGTCATCATTAGTCTCGCGAATCCTGCAACCGGCTGCCAAACTCATACGTTTAAACCTTGTCGCATATTCAAAGACTTAGTTTTGGAGGTCATAGATCTGGCTCTGGAGGAAGTTGATTTGCTCATTGAAGGAGAAGACGATGTCCTTCATGGACTTGCCATCCACCTTGAGATCATGGGTATAGTCCGCGATCATGAGGTGATTGGCATTGAGTCCACGTTCCACCATCCCCTTGCATCAGAAGACTTGTTGCTCCATAGCTTCAGGCCTGGCCTCCACGAATTCGGTTCCCTTGGGTCCTTGCACATCGCGGATGTGCATCACCCCATCGCGCAACTGGATAGCTTGAGGGTGCTGCATCACCTCCCGCGGATATGGGTTGATGACATTGTCGAAGAACTTAACCTTGGAGAAGCTTGAAGCGGCCATGGTGGATTGGATCTACAGAAAACACCAAGAAAAGAAAACAGGAGATTTCTCAGTGATACGGAGGTCAACAGGTTCGGGGGGTATATAAAGATTTTTTTTATCTTGGGGAACAAGAAGAACGGAAGAAAAACGGAGTCTTGAAAATACCCGTGGTGGGCATAACCCACCGAGGCGCGGCTGGCAAGCCAGGCGTGCCCTGGTGTATTGTGCCCACCAGGGTCACTTTCTTGGAAGTTTCTTATTTTCCTAATTTTTCAAATATTTCAAAACTGGTATGATTTGAGCCGTGTCTTGATTTGGCAAGACAATGCAGTGACCATAGGACATAGATATATGTTTGTTTCATGCTTTTATAATGTACTACTTGGCAACAGAAGACTTGGTAGTTTAATCTTGTCCACCTTACTAATGAACTGGTTCACCGAAATGAGTTTCATATACTAGTACATGCTAAACATGTTATGTGTCTTCTTGTTTCTTCTTTTAGAATGCTGACAGAATATTGGGGAAGAGTGACTTATTAAGCAATGATAAAGGAAGTAATGCAGATAAGGTTCATGATCGTGGGACATCCTTGTTGGTCTCCAACAAAGCTGATAAAACAGCTAAGGAAAACTATCTTGAAGACAGTGAGGCAACCCGTAAGTCCTGTCTTGGTTTACTATTTGAGTTACTGGCCACTACCGCTTGCACAAGCTATTCAAACTTACTGTCTGAATTAGTTCGGTTTCTTGAGTCTCAACTACAAGCTGAAAGACATCAATCAGCTGTGTTGCGACAAGAAGCGGAAGGACTGCGAAAGTCCCTGGAGCATTCAGATGCATACTCTCTGGTGCAACAGCAAGCGTTGGAGGATTTTAGCGCCAAATAGGACAAAGCTAATAAGCTTGCTAAGCTTATTGCCAGCATGGTGGATACCCAGGATATCGTTTCTTGAGCTCTTGCGAAGTTGTTTCAATTATGGACTTGTTTTGCTGCCTCTTTTGTTTGCACTAGTGGCCAATTTTGATGGCCAGTGTATGTAATATGCTGCTTTGTTCCCTATATTTGCACTAGTGGCGAACTTTGATGCCCGATGGATGTAATATGTGTAATAGCTGTAATAGGCTAGCATTAGTTGCTTGCTTATTTATTTCCTTTTTGTCTTGTTTAATTGTTTGCTTGTAGTCACTGTAGTTCTTTTTCCGCGTTTTTCTAGTGGCCATAATAACCTATTTTCGGTAACTAGGCCACAATAATCATGGCAACACACGGATTGTTGTAACCATGGGCCTCCTGCGGGCCGTAGGATCCGTGGTCCTTCTACGGGCCGTAGGATTCATGGGCCTTCTACGGGTCGTAGGATCCATGGACTTTCTATGGGCCGTATGATCCACGGGCCTTCTACGGGCCATAGGATCCATTGGTCTTCTACGGGTCGTAGGATCCATGGGCCTTCTACTAGGCATATAATCATTTTGCAAAACATGGGTCGTGCTATTCATGGACCATAACGGGCCGTTAATAGGCCGTATTTGATAACACTATGAAAACAGCCCAACGGGTTAATGGGCCGAATGTAACCACGGGCTGAATATGGCCCACAAACGGAATAGGCCAGTAACGGACCATAACTAACCAAATTCTAGAAATGAGCCCAAGAATAAATGGGCCCTTAGAAGGCCAAAAGTAACACAGGCTGGAAACAGCTGACGGAATAATGGGCCGTTAATGGGTATAAAGCGATACAGTGTTCATTATGGGCCAGTTTCATCTCGGGCCATTAATGGGACGAGAGTTACAGAGGGCCTCATATGGGCCAAAATACATCATGGGCCATACATGGGCAGAAGTTACAACGGGCTGGAATCATATTGGACGGCCCAGATGAAGCTACTGAGCTTAATTCCGATAGGCCGTAACGGGCCAGGAGTTAGCGGGTCATAAATGGGCTATATACAAACATGCCGTTAACAGGCTTTTTGTAGGCCGGCCTGTTACCTTTTCACCAAGTCAAACGGGTCGGCCTTTTCACCGGAATGGGCCTCTGTTGGGCCGTGCCACATTTCGACGTATCATAGGCGCTCCCGTCCAATGAGTGGATGACATCTGTCCCAACGGTGATCCAACACGTGTTTCCTCTGGCCAATGATAATTTTACACGTGGAAAATCCCCATTGGTCCGGGTTGCTAACGGGTTATCGGATCCAAAACTGGACCTGATAGCTTAACGGCGACCTATTATGGTGGATGCCACATGTCGGTCACTCTTGACGAAAGCACTTCTATGACGCGCGATTTATCATCATGGAAGTGGACACTTCCATGATGATAATTTTGGTGATGTCATGGAACACTTCTACGACAGCAGGTATGACTATCTTGATTCTGTCATAAAATTCGTCATGGATGTACATGCATGACAGAAAACGTGACCTAATGTGACAAACACGTATCATCACGGAAGTGTATTTTTTTGTAGTGTACCCTAAAAACATCAGGGGGAGCCACGAAACCACTTTTCCCCCGCTGCAACCTTCTTTACCCATGAGATCCCATCTTGGGGCCTTTTCCGGCGATCTGCCGGAGGGGGATTCGATCATGGAGGGCTTCTACATCAACACCATTACCTCTCCAATGAAGCGTGAGTAGTTTACCACAAACCTTCGGGTCCATAATTATTAGCTAGATGGCTTCTTCTCTCTCTTTGATTCTCAATACCATGTTCTCCTCGATGTTCTTGGAGATCTATTCGATGTAGTATTCTTTTGCCGAGATCCGATGAATTGTGGATTTATGATCAAGATTATCTATGAATATTATTTGGTTCTTCTCTGATTTCTTATATACATGATTTGATATCTTTGCAAGTCTCTTCGAATTATCGGTTTGGTTTGGCCTACTAGATTGATCTTTCTTGCAATGGGAGTAGTCCTTAGCTTTGGGTTCAATCTTGCAGTGTCCTTTCCAAGTGACAGTAGGGGCAGCAAGGCACGTATTGTATTGTTGCCATCGAGGATAACAAGATGGGGTTTTCATCATATTGCTTGAGTTAATTCCTCTACATCATGTCATCTTGCTTAATGCGTTACTCTGTTCTTTATGAACTTCATACTTGATAGGTCTCCGTCGTATCTACTATCCAAACACTTTTGCCCTTGTTTTGGACTCTAGCTTGCATGATTTGAATGGACCTAACCCGGACTGACGTTTTTTTAGCAGAACTGCCATGCTGTTATTTTTGTGCAGAAATAGAAGTTCTCGGAATGACGTGAAAATCCACGAAGCAACTTTTCAGAATTAGTAAAAAATACTAGCAAAAGAATCAGCGTCAGGGGGCCCACACCCTGTCCACGAGGGTGGGGGCACGCCCCCTCCCCTAGGGCGCACCCACTGCTTTCTCGGAGAAAAAATCAGAAAGAAAGTTTCATCGCGTTTTACGAGACGGAGCCACCGCCAAGCCCTAATCTCTCTCGAGAGGGCTGGTCTGGAGTCCGTTCGGGGCTCCGGAGAGGGGGATTCATCGTCGTCGTCATCATCAACCATCCTCCATCACCAATTTCATGAAGCTCACCGCCGTGTATGAGTAATTCCATTGTAGGCTTGCTGGATGGTGATGGGATGGATGAGATTTACCATGTAATCAAGTTAGTTTTTTAGGGTTTGATCCCTAGTATCCATTATGTTCTGAGATTGATGTTGCTATGACTTTGCTATGCTTAATGCTTGTCACTAGGGCCCGAGTGCCATGATTTCAGATCTGAACCTATTATGTTTTAATGAATATATGTGATTTCTTGATCCTATCTTGCTAGTCTATAGTCACCTATTATGTGTTCTGATCCGACAACCCCGAAGTGACAATAATCGGGATACTTCTCGGCGATGACCATAGTTTGAGGAGTTCATGTATTTACTATGTGTTAATGCTTTGGTCTGGTACTCTATTAAAAGGAGGCCTTAATATCCCTTAGTTTCCACTAGGAACCCGCTGCCACGGGAGGGTAGGACAAAAGATGTCATGCAAGTACTTTTCCATAAGCACGTATGACTATATTCGGAATACATGCCTACATTACATTGATGAATTGGAGCTAGTTCTGTGTCACCCTATGTTATAACTATTACATGAGCAATCGCATCCGACTTAATTATCCATCAGTGATCCAATGCCTACGAGCTTTTCACATATTGTGCTTTGCTTATTTACTTTACCGTTGCTGCTATTATAATTACTACAAAACTGCTACTGTTACTTTTGCTACTGTTACTGTTACTTCCAAACTACTTTGCTACTAAATACTTTGCTGCAAATACTAATTTATCCAGGTGTGGTTGAATTTACAACTCAATTGATAATACTTGAGAATATTCTTTGGCTCCCCTTGTGTCGAATCGATAAATTTGGGTTGAATACTCTACCCTCAAAAACTGTTGCGATCCCCTATACTTGTGGGTTATCAAGACTATTTTCTGGCACCGTTGCCGGGGACCATAGCTCTATTCTTTGAGTCACTTGGGATTTATATCTGCTGGTCACTATGAGGAAATTGAAAGATGAAAGAACTAAGATTTATCCCTCAACTACGAGGCGAGGTAAGGAACTGCCATCTAGCTCTGCACTAGATTCTCCTTCTGTTATGAGTAAGCTTGCGACACCTAAACCTGCTTCTGCTATTAATTCTAATATGTCGCATCTTATTAATGATGCCACTTCTACTATGCATGATACTTATGATGAAACTACTTCTGTGCTTGAAACTACTGTGCCATTAGGTGAATATCTTGATGAACAACTTGCTAGGGTTAGAGAGAATGAAATTATTGAAAATGAAATTATTGAAGATAGTGATGATGAAGGTTCTCCCCCTAAATATGAATTGCATGTTGTTCCTGAGGGTTATGTTATGGATGAAGAAACTGCTAGAGATTTTCTTGCTTGCAATGATAGATCTCATCTTAAGAAGTTATTAGCTAAACTGAAACAGAAAACTTTGAATGCTAGAATGAAATATGACCCTGCTTTTGCTACTTCACCTATCTTTGTTACTGATAAAGATTATGAATTCCCTGTCGATCCTGAGATAATTACATTGGTTGAATCTGATCCTTTCTATGGCTATGAATCTGAAACTGTTGTGGCACATCTTACTAAATTGAATGATATAGCCACCCTGTTCACTAAAGATGAGAAATCTCGCTACTATTATATCCTTAAGATATTTCCTTTCTCATTAAAGGGTGATGCTAAAACTTGGTTTAATTCTCTTGATCCTGGTTGTGTGTGTAGTCACCAGGATATGATATATTACTTCTCTGCTAAATATTTCCCCACTCATAAGAAACAAGCTGCCTTGAGGGAAATATATAATTTTGTGCAAATTGAAGAAGAGAGTCTCCCAC
>NC_041383.1:4437901-4491701 GCF_002162155.2 Triticum dicoccoides | reverse complement strand
TCATCCTCTTAAGAAAAATGAAATACTTTATATCTTTTATAATAGACTAACCGATGCTTCCAAGGACCACTTGATAGTTGTGTTGGTTGTGTTTTCAGGGAAAGAACAGTCGCTCAAGCTGAATTGCTATTGAATAATATGTTGACTAATGAAAATAATTAGACTCTTCCTGAGCCAATTCCTGAGCCAACTCCTAAGAAAAGAGGTGTTCTATTTCTCAGTCCTGAAGATATGCAAGAGGCAAAGAAATCTATGAAAGAAAAATGTATTAAAGCTGAAGATGTTAAGAATTTACCTCATGTTGAAGAAATACATGGTCTTGATATACCACCTACTGAAGAAACACATGGTCTTGATAACCCGTCACAGGTAGTAAAGGTAAATTCTCTCTATAGATACTAGCAAACATGCCCGTGCGTTGCAACGGGAGAAAAAAATTTACACACTAGCCAAATAAGTTTGACTCAATACCCTGACATATGAGCGCTCTCTATTTTAACACAGTGACTCGCGATGTGTTTTATAATTTGCGACCAGTTTTGTAAACTCTAATATTTATTGAAACTGCGAAAAATTTATGATTTCCCACACATTTCTGAATTCACAAACATTTTATGATTTCCCAAACATATTTTTCAAAATTTGCAATGTTTTGTAATTTGGAAATATCAAATTAATTTAAAGAAGGAGAAAACAAAAAAAATGAGAAAATAAATGAAAAGGACAAAAGATGAAATGAAAAAATAGGGGAGTCACGCCCTGCGTGCTGGCCCATGAACACGCACCGGGGGGAAAATCTGCAGAACCTGAGGATAAAGAATTACACTCTAGGCAAATAAGTATGACTCAATACCCTGACATATGAGCGTCCTCTATTTTGACACAGTGACTCGCCATGTTGCAACGTATCTTTCTTCCAACCCTCGCTGATGATAGATGTGAGATCCACGTGATCGCAATGTAGTCGACATGATAAATCCCAAGGCAATGAGCTTGCCATTGCATGACACACTTTTAAACTTTTCAAACAAATATCATCCACCACAAACTTGCAATTTTTTGAGTTTTTCAATATTTTCTAAAACTTCGTGGACATTTTTGTCTTCACGAATTTGTTTTGAATACACGATTATTTTTGAAAATCATGAACATAGTTTTATTTCCTGTCATTTTTTTCCAAATTTAGATTTTTTTAATAATTTGCGAACACTCTTCTAAAATCACTAATATTTTTAAAACTGCGAATTTCTTATGATGTCCCACACATTTTTGAAATCACAAATATTTTATGATTTCTCGAACATGATTTAAACAATTTGCAATGTTTTGAAATTTCGAAATCTCAAATTAATTTAAAGAAGGAAAACGCAAAAAAAAGAAATGAGAAAAAAAGACAAAAGATGAAATGCAAAAAAAAAGAAAAAAACAAAGGCGTCACGCCCAGCGGGCCGGCCCATGAACGCGCACTGGGTGGGGAGGGGAGGTGTGTGACAAAAATGGTGGGGAAAATTAGTAGAACCTGGGATTCAAACCCTCGTGTCCGCGGTGGGACAAAAAGGCTTGAGCCACTGTGCCATCTCTGAGTTTCTATTATATTTGTAGTATCACTGTATGTAAGGACTGCGTACGACGACGAATTTGGTAAAAAACGAATCGTTTTTTAATTTAATAGCACATATGCCCATGCGTTGCAACGGGAGAGACATTTCTTTGCGAGAAGCAATGGGACAGATAATTGATGTGCCCAGCAAAAACTATTTGTGCAATGGTGCGGTAGAGCGAGGAGTTGTAGTCTACTCGCGGGTCATATTTGTCCCGCGAGATCTTGATAGTCGGTGTGGCGGCAACCATCCTACTCGTGCATTTTTTTCCTTCGGGCCCGCCTCCATCATGTGGTTGTGTCTGCCACCTCATTTGGTAGCTATGCGGCGGTTGTGTCTGCCTCCTTATTTGGTAGCTTTGCGGCAACTTTCGGGGCACGGTTGCTTCGATCACTCTCACGATGGCGTAACCAGATGGATTACTAATTGTAGCATATAAATCCCGTTTCATCAACATAATTAGTGCATAACCAGATATCAATGACCCTTCTTTATTAGGGTTTATTCTCTTTGTTTTAGCGCTCATGTGCCCATAATATTTTTATTCGAGCCAAACCAACATATTCTCTTTTATTGGCACTTGCAAGCTAGCACCCGCAATAATTTATGGAGTCTCTCCTTCTACTATTGATTCTCTAGATAACTTCCTTATTTTGATATAAACTTCTTATTATCAGACAACCTATGGACATATAGAAACTGGTGGGAATTTACTATAAAGTTCCAAAGCGATACTATTCTTATCATAATTGAAAGATAGATGAGCTGGTTTTGTCCATCGACATAATACAGAAGGTCCATAGTTCAATTCCATCGGGGCTTAAATTTTTGTTGCTCATTCGTCTCACAGGAAAAGAAATGCGTGGGTAGGCCTAGTTCGTCCCACCCAGGGTACAAACAAAAAAATCAGGAACTATGAGCGGGCGGAACCAAACCTATATGTATATTTAATAGGAGGACCATTAATTTTTATGTACCCAGGCCGCTCTAGCTCAGTTGGCATTCGCCTGAGGATGTGGATGCAATGTCGCAAGTTCTATTCCTTATGGCCGACGAATATTTTTGGCTCCCTCGACGAGGATTGATGGGCCGGAGGCGGACAACCCAGTAGGGGAGTGCAGTTGGGGCCCAATACTGCCCGTGCGACGTAATTTTTTTCTTGGGCCAACTGCATGGGGGCTACTATATGGCGCTAGTTGCATAAAATAGCATGTGGGACACACATCAGTGTATGGCCCAACACACTGGCAGGCTCCAAGATGACCAATGTTTGTAAGGCACGCAAAAGTCTAAAAAACAATGTGTTGAAGGATCAAAACCATATCCTCAAAGAATGACTACGTGCTGCTAGCCACTCTAAGAAACGAGTCCTATCGACCAATGGCTAGCTCGAACCGTTAAGAACATACTCCAAAGTTAGATTCGAAATAATTTTTTTCTTTTTTGAACATTTTAAAAAATATAAATTGCTGAATATTCTTGGAAACATGAATAGTTTTGAAAATCCCAATATTTAAAAAAAATCTTTACATTTTCAGAAATACACAACAAAATTTGACACGTTCAAAATTCACAAATTTATTTGAAAACAAGAACCTTTTATAAAAAAGTGAACATTTTTTGAATTTGTGTTGTTGAAATGAAACATATTTTAAACATTAAGAACAATTTTTGATAATGATTTTTCTTTAAACTCAGAAATTATTTTAAATTTGCGAATATTTCACTAAAAATAATATTTTTCGTATTTGCAATATTTTTTAAATGCATTTTTTTGGAAAATCGTGAACAACTTTGGAAAACGCAAAGAAAAAATGGAACATTTTTTTAAAATTTGAACCAATTTTCGAATGAGAACAAAGATATACAGTTCTACAAAACATGATAGTTTTTGGAATTCTGAACATTTCTAAAAAATTGTTTTTTTCGGAAATGATGAACATTTTTGAAAATTATGAATTTTTGAAGAAAGGGGTGAAAAAAAATAAACTTGAAAGGATAAAAGGCAAAATAATCAGGAAAGAAAAAGGGAAAGGAACGGAAAAACAAAATAGAAACATAACACAGTAAAAAACGGTTCAGCCCAGCGTGGGCGCACTGTGCGAAGCTGCGACTATTTGACGCCACATGCGATTAATAAGGTTTTCCAGGTGGGCATGAAAATAAATGGGCTGACTTTGCTGGGCCACATTGCAGGCGGCCCAGGTACGAAATTCTTGCATTTTTCTTTTCTAATACAGGAACTGACAAAAATTTAGTACCACCTCGAATAGATAAAAATATTTTTGATGGTGAACGGATGAAAAAATCGGAGAAACACACCTTGCTTTATTAGTAGGTGTAGATGATAAAGTTGAAATCCCATCTACTAAATTTGCTAGCCAATGCTTGGATGAATTTGATGACTTTATGGCTAGACAAGAAATCTTCAATGCTTATGTTGATAGAGAATTAAAGAGTAATTCTTACATGATTGGACGCTTGAGCGCTTATATGGCTAGAGTTAAAGGTGAACTTAAACTCATTAGTAAATATGCTTCTATGGTTACTACTCAAGCAGAACAAATACTTAAAGTTCAAAGTAATTTGCTCGATGAATTAAATAATAAACATGATTTTGCTGTTAGAGTGGCTACTAGAACTGGTAAAATAACTCAGGAACCTTTGTATCCTGAAGGCCATCCTAAGAGAATTGAGCAAGATTCTCAGACAAATAATGTAGATGCACCTAGTCCTTCTAAAAAGAAGAAAAAGAAAAATGATAGGACTTTGCATGCTTCTAGTGAACCTGCTGTAGACACACCTGAGTGAAGGAAATGTGCCCTAGAGGCAATAATAAATTTATTATTTATTTCCTTATTTCATGATAAATGTTTATTATTCATGATAGAATTGTATTAACCAGAAACTTAGTGCATGTGTGAATACATAGACAAACATAATGTCACTAGTATGCCTCTACTTGACTAGCTCGTTGAATCAAAGATGGTTGTGTTTCCTAACCATAGACATGAGTTGTCATTTGATTAACGGGATCACATCATTAGGAGAATGATGTGATTGACTTGACCCATTCCTTTAGCTTAGCACTTGATCGTTTAGTATGTTGCTATTGCTTTCTTCATGACTTATACATGTTCATATGACTATGATATTATGCAACTCCCGTTTACCGGAGGAACACTTTGTGTGCTACCAAACGTCACAACGTAACTGGGTGATTATAAAGGTGCTCTACAGGTGTCTCCGAAGGTACTTGTTGAGTTGGCGTATTTCGAGATTAGGATTTGTCACTCCAATTGTCGGAGAGGTATCTCTGGGCCCTCTCGGTAAAGCACATCACTATAAGCCTTGCAAGCATTGTGACTAATGAGTTAGTTGCGGGATGATGCATTACGGAACGAGTAAAGAGACTTGCCGGTAACGAGATTGAACTAGGTATTGAGATACCGACGATCGAATCTCGGGCAAGTAACATACCGATGACAAAGGGAACAACGTATGTTGTTATGAGGTTTGACCGATAAAGATATTCGTAGAATATGTAGGAGCCAATATGAGCATCTAGGTTCCGCTATTGGTTATTGACCGGAGACGTGTCTCGGTCATGTCTACATAGTTCTCGAACCCGTAGGGTCCGCACGCTTAACATTCGGTGATGATTGGTAATATGAGTTTTGATGTACCGAAGGTAGTTCGGAGTCCCGGATGAGATCGGAGACATGACGAGGAGTCTCGAAATGGTTGAGACGTAAAGATTGATATATTGGACGACTATATTCGGACACTGGAAAGGTTCTGAGTGATTCAGGTATTTATCGGAGTACCGGAGAGTTACGGGAATTCGTCGGGGAGTATATGGGCCTTATTGGGCTTTAAGGGAGAGAGAGAGAGAGAGAGAGAGAGAGAGAGAGAGAGAGAGGCAGGATGCGCGCACCCCCAAGGCCTAGTCCGAATTGGACTAGGGGGAGGGGTGGCGCCCCCTCCTTCCTTCTCTTCTCTCTTACCTTTCCTTGACTCCTACTCCTACTACATGGAAGGGGGAATCCTACTCGCGGTGAGAGTAGGACACCCCAGGGCATGCCATAGAGAGGGTCGGCCCCTCCCCTCCTCTCCTCCTTTATATACGGGGGCAGGGGGCACCTTTAGACACACAAGTTGATCTGTTGATCTCTCCCAGCCGTGTGCGGTGCCCCCCTCCACCATATTCCACCTCGGTAATATTGTAGCGGTGCTTAGGCGAAGCCCTGCGTCGGTAGTATCATCAACACCGTCATCACGCCGTCGTGCTGACGGAACTCTCCCGCAAAGCTCTACTCGATCGGAGTTCGTGGGACGTCATCGAGCTGAACGTGTGCTGAACTCGGAAGTGCCGTACGTTCGGTACTTGGATAGGTCGGATTGTGAAGACATACGACTACATCACCGTGTTGTTCTAACGCTTCCGCTTTCGGTCTACGAGGGTATGTGGACAATACTGTCCCCTCTCGTTGCTATGCATCACCATGATCTTGCGTGTGCGTAGGATTTTATTTGAAATTACTACATTCCCCTACACTGAGAATCCCAATGATATTTCTATCTCTGATGTTGAAATACAATCTGGTGATGAACATGAACCTAGTAACAATGTTCATGTTGATGCTCAACCTAGCAATAATAATGATGTAGATATTGAACCTGTTGTTGATCTTGATAACCCACAATCAAAGAATCAATGTTATGATAAGAGAGATTTTGTTGCTAGAAAGCACGGTAAAGAAAGAGAACCATGGGTTTAGAAACCCATGCCTTTTCCTCCTAAGCCATCCAAGAAAAAGGATGATGAGGATTTTGATAGCTTTGCTGAAATGTTTAGACCTATCTTCTTACGTATGCGCTTGACTGATATGCTTAAAGTAAATCCTTATGCTAAATACGTGAAAGATACTATTACAAATAAAAGAAAGATACCGGAAGCTGAAATCTCCACCATGCTTGTTAAATATACTTTTAAGGGTGGAATACCTAAGAAACTTGGAGATCCAGGTGTACCAACTATACCATGCTCCATTAAAAGAAACTATGTTAAAACTGCTTTATGCGATCTTGGAGCTGGAGTTAGTGTTATGCCTCTCTCTTTATATCGTAGACTTGAATTGAATAAGTTGACACCTACTGAAATATCTTTGCAAATGGTTGATAAATCAAATGCTATACATGTTGGTATTTGTGAGGATGTGCCTGTTGTGGTTGCAAATGTTACTATCTTAACAAACTTTATTATTCTTGATATTCTCGAGGACGATAGTATGTCGATTATCCTTACTAGACCCTTTTTGAATACCGCAGGGGCTTTTATTGATTGGAACAAAGGCAATGTCACTTTTCATGTTAATGGTAATGAGCATACGGTACACTTTCCGAGGAAACAACCTCAAGTTCATAGCATCAATTCTATTGGAAAAATTCCAACTATTATTGTTGGAGGTTTTGAATTTCCTCTTCCTACTGTCAAGAAGAAATATGATATTCTTATTATTGGGGATGTCCATATCCCCGTTGAGGTAACCTAGTGTTATTCGAAATTTCTCCGGTTCCATGTTATTCGGAATGAGTTTGTTAACAAGACTTGATCAGCCTTGTTAGTGGATTCCTTTTGATGAGCATGAGAAGGATGAAATTAGAAGGCACAACCTTCTGTACCCTCCTTTTACTTTCTGTTATTTAGGTTAAATAAAGTAAAAATAGTATTTCCTGTCAGTTTTCTGAATTATCCATGCAATAAAAAAATACCCCGAAAATAAAAGTTCTCCAAATGCCCTGAAAATTTAGTATGATTTTTTTGGAATATTTGAGAATATCTGGCACTAAGAACACAGCAGGGGGAGTTGGCACCTGGCCACGAGGGTCCAGGGCGCGCCCCCCTACCTCGTGGGCCCATGGTGCCCCCCTCCACTTATTCCTGCACCCACACACTTCTTCCTCCCAAAAAAATCACCATCCAGCTCAAGCACGAGTTCTAGCTCACTTTGCTGCCATTTTCGATCTCCTTGCTCAAAGCTCCATTCACAAAACTGCTTTGGGGGATTGTTCTTTGGTATGTGACTCCTCCAATGGTCCAATTAGTTTTTGTTCTAGTGATTTATTCATTGCAAAATTTTGTTGCCTAGGTGACTCTATTCTTGAGCTTGCATGTCAAATTTATATGGTCCCAAGTAATTCTAATGCATGATATAGGCTCTAGGCACTTGTGGGAGTAGTTTCTATCAGTTTTGTTGAGTTAGATTCACTTTTATTTTGAGTTACTAAAATTTCAGAAAATGATTAAGAGATTTTTGAGGGGCTCCTCTAGCCAAGGCTCTAAGGATAAGCAAGCTAAGGAGAATGAAAATGCCAAGTATAATCTCCCCCGTGTGGCGGAAATACGGCCGTGTGAATGCCCTTGTGATGATTTCTTGAGAGCAGCCGGGATTTATGATGACTTTTATTCTTTGGCTGATAATGCGGGCCTCACCGACTTCCTCCACGACCAAGCTGAGCAGTATCTCTTACTCACCAATACTTTCGTGCAAAATTTCTACTTTGATCCTAAGAAAATCACCTCCTTCAGTAGCATTTCATTTATATGATGTGGCTAGGGAGATGTCATTATATGAATTTTGCACAGTTTGCAAGATACCTTTCGGGGGCAGCTTAGAGGAACCACATCGGAAAGATGTGGATGGATTTATTGATACTATTATTGTAGGGGAAACAAGGAAGGTTTCCGACGCAGGAATTACTAGCATACATTTTCCTGTTTTACGCTACTTTGCAATATTTGCTAGTCCATGCTTAATTGGTCGCGGAAATTGTAGAAACCTTAGTGTTCCAGATATTATTATTTTGTTCCATGCTTTATTTCATGATAACTCTGTTAGTATGGGCGCTATTATTGCTAAACGATTAAGCCTGAACCGTACAAAGGGCCCCATCTTTGGAGGTATCTATGCTGCACGCCTTGCTAAACATTTCAGGATACCTATTAGGCACTTTGAGAAAGAGGAAAAACTATTGCCCCCTACTTTTCTAGATTATAAGAGCATGGTAGCACATGAGTTTATTGTTAAAAATGATGATAAGATGCTCTTGTATAATTTGAGATTTAATAAGAAACACAGTGAGACTATTATCTTGCATGCACCCTCTTTGTTTGATTTAAGTGCAGGCCCTTACCTTGTCCTGCTGGAGGCCGTGTATGCGCTCCGTGGCCAGACATCAGCTCCAGAGCCCGAGCCAGAACCACCACTTGACCCTTATCGTCCATCATCTTATCAGTGGGATCTAGAGGAGACCGCCAGCCAGTGGCAATATGATGACACTCCTTAGTACACTGGGGAGAGTAGCTATGATCCATGGGCATAGAAAAACTTAGGCCAAAATCCTAAGCTTGGGGGAGTACATATTTCTCACCGACATTACATTCATGTTCACACACTCAATCTAGTCGTCGGTGCTCATACCTTTTCATTGTACTATCCATGCTAGTTTAATTTCTTTTTCTATCTTTCTTCTTGTGTGTTTGATAAACCTTAAGAAAAAACAAAAAAAATTAGTTAGTTTACTTTCCATGCTTGTAGTAGTAATTAAAAGAAAACCCAAAAAGATTTCTCGATTCTTCTTTTGCTTGTTGGGAGCTTTCCCGTGTAAATAGTTTTATTTCTTTTCTTTCCTTTGGGGGTCAAGAGGAGAAGACCATAATGAAAATGTTTAGTGGCTCTCATATGCATGATTGTAGATTTAACCATGAACCCATATTACCTTGTCTTCTTCCTTGAATTGAATGCTTGCATATTCCAGCTTAGTCCAATGCACGTGCACTATTATTATTATACACATCGTTCGGTCATGCAAGTGAAAGGCAATAATGACGATATATGATGGACTGATTGAGATGAGAGAAGCTGGTATGAACTCGACCTCTCTTGTTTTTGTAAATATGATTAGTTCATCATTCCTGATTCGGCCTATTATGAATAAACATGTTTGCAATGACAATTAGAGATTATAGTTGCTTATGCCATGCTTAGTTAGCTAGGAGCTTATAATGGTTTACCTTCCGTGCCAACATGCTATTAAAATGGTTGTGATGTGGTATGATAGGGTGGTATCCTCCTTTGAATGATTCGAGTGACTTGACTTGGCACATGTTCACGCATGTAGTTGAAATCAACATAGCCTTCACGATATTTATGTCCATGGTGGATTATATCCTACTCATGCTTGCACTCGATGTTGATTAATTTTAATGCATGTTCATGACTGTGTCGCTCTCTCAGTTGGTCGCTTCCCAGTCTCTTGCTAGCCTTCACCTGTACTAAGCGGGAATACTACTTGTGCATCCAAACTCCATAAACCCCAAAGTTATTCCATATGAGTCCACCATACCTTCCTATATGCGGTATCTACCTGCCGTTCCAAGTAAATTTGTATGTGCCAAACTCCAAACCTTCAAATGAAATTCTGTTTTGTATGCTCGAGCAGCTCATGTGTCAACTAGGGCTATGCTATCTTCCATGCTAGGTGGATTATTCTCAAGGGGAGTGGACTACGCTCCTCATTCACGAGAAAATGGCTGGTAACCGGGATGCCCAGTCCCATGTTCAAATCAAATAAAAATAATTAAACATAACTCCCCCAGGATTGTTGCTAGTTGGAGGCACCCGTTGTTTCGGGCAAGCCATGGATTGATGCTTGTTGGTGGTGGGGGAGTATAAACTTTACCATTCTGTTTGGGAACCGCCTATAATGTGTGTAGCATGGAAGATATCGAGATCTCATAGTTGTTATGTTGACAGTGAAAGTATACCGCCCAAAATGTTATTCATCTCTATTTTAAAATCGAGCTCTGGCACCTCTACAAATCGCTGCTTCCCTCTGCGAAGGGCCTATCTATTTATTTTTATGTTGAGTCATCATCCTATTATTAAAAAGCACCCGCTGGAGAGCACCGCTGTCATTTGCATGCATTACTATTAGTTTATATTGGGTATGAATATGACTGGATCTCTTTTACCAAGAATTACAATGTTTAGTCAGTCCTTGATCTTTAAAGGTGCTCTACATTTATGTTTTGCGGTCTCAGAAAGGGCTAACAAGATACCATCTTGTTATATCATATTATGATTGTTTTGAGAAAGTGTTGTCATCCAAGTTTTATTATTATTGCTCGCTAGTTGATTATGCCATTGATATGAGTAAACATGAGACCTAAGTGTTATTGTGAATATGGTTAGTTCATAATCTTTGCTGAAAACTTGAATGCTGGCTTTACATATTTGCAACAACAAGAGCAAACCGAGTTTCTAAAAGTTTTTCTTTATCACTTTCAGTTTATCAACTAAATTGCTTGAGGACAAGCAAAGGTTTAAGCTTGGGGGAGTTGATACGTCTCTGTCATATCTACTTTTCCAAACACTGTTGCCCTTGTTTTGGACTCTAACTTGCATGATTTGAATGGAACTAACCCGGACTGACGTTGTTTTCAGTAGAACTGCCATGGTGTTATTTTTGTGCAGGAATAAAAGTTCTCGGAATGACCTGATAATCCACGGAGCACCTTTTCAGAATTAATAAAAAATACTGGCAAAAGAATTAGCGTCAGGGGGCCCACACGATGTCCACGAGGGTAGGGGGCGCGCCCCCTCCCCTAGGGCGCAACCCCTGCCTCGTGGATCCCCTGGACGTCCACCGACCTCAACTCCAACTCCATATATTTGCTTTCACAGAGAAAAAAATCAGAGAGAAAGTTTCATCACGTTTTACGATACGGAACTGCCGCCAAGCCCCAATCTCTCTCGGGAGGGCTGATCTCAAGTCCGTTCGGGGCTCCGGGGAGGGGGCTTCGTCGACGTCATCATCATCAACCATTCTCCATCACCAATTTCATGATGCTCACCGTCGTGCGTGAGTAATTCCATCGTAGGCTTGCTAGATGGTGATGGATTGGATGAGATTTACCATGTAATCAAGTTAGTTTTGTTAGCGTTTGATCCCTAATATACATTATTTCTGAGATTGATGTTGCTATGACTTTGCTATGCTTAATGCTTGTCACTAGGGCCCGAGTGACATGATTTCAGATCTGAACCTATTATGTTTTCATGAATATATGTGAGTTCTTGATCCTATCTTGCTAGTCTATAGTCACCTATTATGTGTTATGATCCGACAACCCCGAAGTGACAATAATCATGATACTTCCTCGGTGATGACCGTAGTTTGAGGAGTTCATGTATTCACTATGTGTTAATGCTTTGGTCTGGCACTCTATTAAAAGGAGGCCTTAATATCCCTTAGTTTCCACTAGGACCCCGCTGCCACAGGAGGGTAGGACAAAAGATGTCATGCAAGTTGTTTTTCATAAGCATGTATGACTATATTCGGAATACATGCCTACATTACATTGATGAATTGGAGCTAGTTCTGTGTCACCCTATGTTATAACTATTACATGAGGAATCGCATCCGAAATAATTATCCATCACTGATCCAATGCCTATGAGCTTTTCACATATTGTGCTTTGCTTATGTACTTTACCGTTGCTGCTATTACAATTACTACAAAACTGCTACTGTTACTTTTGCTACTGTTACTGTTACTTCCATACTACTTTGCTACTAAATACTTTGCTGCAGATACTAAGTTATCCAGGTGTGGTTGAATTGACAACTCAACTACTAATACTTGAGAATATGCTTTGGCTCCCCTTGTGTCGAATCAATAAATTTGGGTTGAATACTCTACCCTCAAAAACTGTTCCGGTCCCCTATACTTGTGGGTTATCAATACTCTAGATGCATGCTTGATAGCGGTTGATGTATGGAGTAATAGTAGTAGATACAGGCAGGAGTTGGTCTACTTGACACGGACGTGATGCCTTTGTTCATGATCGTTGCCTGATATGTCGTGATAACTATGCACTTTTCTATCAATTGCTCGGCAGTAATTTATTCACCCACCGTAGTATATGCTATCTTGAGAGAAGCCACTAGTGAAACCTACGGCCCCTGGGTCTCTTTTCCATATTATTGAATCTTGTTTACATCTTGCTAGTTTTCGATCTATTATTTTGCAATCTTTACTTTCCAATCTATACAACCAAAAATACCAAAAATATTTACTTACCGTTTATCTATCTCTATCAGATCTCACTTTTGCGAGTGACCGTGAAGGTATTGACAACCCCTTTACCGCGTTGGTTGCAAGTTCTTGATTGTTTGTGCAGGTATTCGATGACTTGTGCGTCGTCTCCTACTGGATTGATACCTTGGTTCTCAAACTGAGGGAAATACTTACACTACTTTGCTGCATCACCCTTTCCTCTTCAAGGGAAAACCAACGCAAGCTCAAGAGGTAGTAGTATGTATTTTGCAAATCTCTATGTCTCCCTCCTTGACCAAATCTCGGATGGAGTTGAAGCGTCTCTTGATATGTTTGGTCTTTTTGTGAAATCTGGATTCCTTCGCCAAGGCAATTGCTCCAGTATTGCCACAGAAGATTTTCGTTGGACCCGATGCACTAGGTATTACACCTAGATCGGATATGAACTCCTTCATCCAGACTCCTTCATTTGCTGCTTCTGAAGCAACTATGTACTCCGCTTCACACATAGATCCCGCCACGATGCTCTGCCTGGAGCTGCACCAACCGACAACTCCACCATTCAATAAAAATACGTATCCGAATTGTGACTTAGAGTCATCCAGATCAGTGTCAAAGCTAGCGTCGACGTAACCATTTATGACAAGCTCTTTGTCACCTCCATGAACTAGAAACATATCCCTTGTCCTTTTCAGGTACTTTAGTATGTTCTTGACCGCTATCCAGTGATCCACTCTTGGATTACTTTGGTACCTCCCAGCTAAACTTATAGCAAGGCACACATCAGGTCTGGTACACAGCATAGCATACATGATAGAACCTATGGCTGAGGCATAGGGAATGACTTTCATTTTCTCTCTATCTTCTGCAGTGGTCGGGCATTGAGTCTGACTCAATTTCACACCTTGTAACACAGGCAACAACCCTTTCTTAGACTGATCCATTTTGAACTTCTTCAAAACTTTATCAAGGTGTGTGCTTTGTGAAAGTCCTATCAAGCGTCTTATCTATCTCTATAGATCTTGATGCCCAATATGTAAGCAGCTTCACAGAGGTCTTTCATTGAAAAACTCTTATTCAAGTATCCCTTTATGCTATTCAGAAATTCTACATCATTTCCAATCAATAATATGTCATCCACATATAATATCAGAAATGCTATAGAGCTCCCACTCACTTTCTTGTAAATACAGGCTTCTCCAAAAGTCTGTATAAAACCATATGCTTCGATCACCTCATCAAAGCGTATATTCCAACTCCGAGATGCTTGCACTAGTCCATAAATGGATCATTGGAGCTTGCACACTTTGTTAGCACCTTTAGAATCGATAAAACCTTCTGGTTGCATCATATACAACTCTTCTTTAAGAAATCCATTAAGGAATGCAGTTTTGACATCCATTTGCCAGATTCCATAATCATAAAATGCGACAATTGCTAACATAATTCGGACAAACTTAAGCATCGCTACGGGTGAGAATGTCTCGTCGTAGTAAACTCCTTGAACTTGTCGAAAACCCTTTGCAACAAGTCGAGCTTTATAGACAGTAAAATTACCATCAGCGTCAGTCTTCTTCTTGAAGATCCATTTATTCTCTATGGGTCGCCGATCATCGGGTAGATCCACCAAAGTCCACACTTTGTTCTCATACATGGATCCTATCTCAGATTTCATGGCCTCAAACCATTTATCGGTATCTTGGCTCGTCATAACTTCTTCATAGTTCGTAGGTTCATCATGATCAAGTAGCATAACTTCCAGAACAGGATTATCGTACCACTCTGGTGTGGATCGTGCTCTGCCAGACCTACGAGGTTCTGTAGTAACTTGATCTGAACTTTCATGATCTCTATCATTAGCTTCGTCCCCAATTGGTGTAGGCATCACGGGAACAGATTTCTCGGATGAGCTACCTTCTAAATTGAGAGCAGCTACAACTACCTCATCAAGTTCTACTTTCCTCCCACTCACTTCTTTCGAGAGAAACTCCATCTCTAGAAAGGTTCCGTTCTTACACTAGTAGAAAAAGGGCCATTTGTCCCGGTTCGTAAGGGCCTTCTATCCCGGTTTAGGAACCGGGACTAAAAGTCGTTACTAATGCCCTTGGCATTTAGTCCCGGTTCTTACACGAACCGGGACAGATGGGCCTACACATGGCCGCTGCGGCCAGCCCAGGCAAGGGGGCCTTTGGTCCCGGTTGGTGACATAAACCGGGACCAAAAGGCATCCATGCGTCAGCAGCTGGCTGGAGCTGAGGTTTTTTTAAGGGGCTGGTTTAGGGGTTTTGGGGGTTAATTTAGGTTGTTATTAGCTAGCTAATAGAGTGAAGTGTCCTTTCTTATTTCTCTGTGCTTCATTTTCCAACACTACTGCTATGTTCATTTCACCCGCTCATATATAATAACTCTTCATGCTCGCATCATGCATCATCATATATAATAACAAGTCCTACTAATCATGCATCATCATACAACCTCTACTCATTATTAATAGCAAGTCATATGATCATCATCCTCATAGTCATCGAACCAACCCTACTTAATTGTTATTAGCACATGATCATCAGTATTAAGTAGGACCTAAATACCCTTAAGGTAAAATAGCATAAAACAATATAGACCCTGACTCTCCATTATGGAGAATGGAGATCATCCTGTCTCCAATTCTTGCGCTTCGCTTCCTTTTGCTTCCAAGAACCTCCTTACGACTGTCCATACATTTTTTCCATTCTTTGATTGTCATGTATCCACTTCTTTTAGAAATCTGGTATGGACAGTTGAGATTCATAGGATGACCTGGTTGTATGTTCAAAACATCAAGGCGACCATGCTGATACATCAGATGAGGCACACAATCATTCGGGATTATCTGTTGAAAAACATAGTAATAACTTCGTAGTTAGCAATGATGTACTAGTTTTAGAAGTATGCAAAAGATGCACGGATGTCGTAATAGTAAAAAATCTTACCAGGGTATCTCCATGGTAGTTACCGTAGTTCAACATGTGCACTAGTGGCACGTATTGACCATAATGTTGAGGAGTTCGATTGTAGATATTGTAATTCTCAAGATCAGTACAAAATGCGATCAGATGATTTTTCTCCTGATAAGTTAATTCGGAGCCATCGGTGTAGTGGGTTTTGTCTACCATCTTCCACACATTCTTTGAAGAATGAAAATAAGCTGTCAATGGAAATAAGCTGTCAACTATTTTGAAATAAAGAATATAAATTACTTAATAACTATGTTTTAGAAGCTCATATAGGGGAAGAATTGGAAGCGTATCAACAAGGACCCAAATGTCCATATTGTCTTGCTCGATTTTAGGATCACCAAGATCCATGGTGACAAGCATACCCTCATCAAAACCATACATCTTGCAAAGTGCTTCCCAATTTTTGCAACCAAAATGGGTTACACTCTTAGAATTGTACAACTTTACTTCAAAATCAACACCATGATGGGTCCTTAGGTGATTTTTTTGTTTCCGTACTTTCATGGTCTTCAAAACCCATCCTCTCCAAGACATAGCATCTTGCATAGCATGGGATAAGCTAGTCGAATTGGAAAAGATGAAAAGTACACGTTGAAAAAAAACTCTTGTCGTCGTTGTGTAACGTTTCAACATCGAAGGTACCCTCGAGCTTAATGCTGAAGCGCTGATCTTCGTCCAACTCAAGGAACCTGTCGCACATACCTTGGTCGTCGTGGCACGAGTCGCACTCCCCCGGGCGGTTTTCGACATCCGAGTACGACATTTCCTATGTTCATAATTCAAATATTAAACTTGTACAATTAAATATATGTACTAAAAAACCTAAATTAGATCATTATTATTCATCACGGGTTGACTATCGGTCTGTCGAGCCTTTTCTTGAAAAATCTCAGCACATATTCGACCATCGGTGATGGTAGCTCCTCCTTTCATTCCCGAGTGCATTACACCAAATTGTCTAGCACACGGGAATGAAGGAGAAGCTACCCCATGACAATAGTCGGGATTCTTTGACCTCTCATATATATATGGTTAGAGACTCTCCCTCACTGATTCCTCTCTAACATTTGCGACCGTCGGTGATGGTAGCTCCTCCTATCGTTCCCGAGTGCATTACACCAAATTGTGTCTAGCACATGGGAACGAAGGAGAAGCTACCCCCACGACAATAGTCGGGATTCTTCGTCCTCTCATATATGGTGGAGACTCGACAGACTTAAAGTCAACCCGAGGACTCATATTATAGGACTCATATTGACATGGAGATTTGGTTGGTCTCACCTCGAGGTCGGAGGAGGGTCGGTGATGGGGACGACGGCGCGGATGATGGAGGGGGCTCCTAGATTTCTGTAAAAACAAAAACCCTATAAGCTATCAAGTAATCAAATGCATACGCCTTGCATATATAGTGCTCTCCAATTATAGCATTCAAAGTAGGATTACTTTTCCAATTAATTTGAGCATTCTCAATAAGCAAAACCAAATCGTAAATAAAGTAGTATTCAAATTAGCATGCATTCAATTATAAGCAAAACTACATCATCTCTTGTGTCTGTACATCATCGAATATTATCACTAATACTCCTCGAATACTATCATACATATAGCATCGCTAATACTGCTAGAACCGTAGCGCCCGACGGGTATCGTCGCGAGCGGTGGACACCCAAAGAGAAGGAACCATCACAGGATCATAGCTCCAGTGAGATCCCTGAAGAACCTGCCAGGTATTGTCGAACCTGCCCTCCAACGCAACCATGTAGCGACGGACGTGCTCGTCCTCCTCGCTGACACAGTGACGTACCACCTCCGCGGTGTCTGGAAGCCTCGGCACCGTCACTGGCCCACGCGACCGCCACCAAACAAGGATCGGGTAAATTGACAAAAAACATCTAATTCAACTAATCTAAAATACATGGAAAAACATCTAATTCAACTAATCTAACTAATTTTATTAAACACTTACTACATATATGAATAAAATGAAAAAAAGAGAGCCGGGGCGGCGGCTCACAGCGGGGCTGGCCAGCGAG
Source organism: Triticum dicoccoides (assembly GCF_002162155.2). NCBI lineage: Eukaryota > Viridiplantae > Streptophyta > Magnoliopsida > Poales > Poaceae > Triticum > Triticum dicoccoides. The sequence goes on along the minus strand of NC_041383.1, from coordinate 4,473,946 downwards.
GGCGACGGCGGGGGCGGCGACGGCGTCGACGGTGGGGGCGACGGACGGAGTCGGCGTGCAGAGGATCCGGGCGGGCGCGCGGAGCAGGGCACGGTCGACGGCGACAACGTTGGCGGCGGACGGCGAGGGCATGGGCGGCGGACGGCGTCGACATGGGCTCCGGGGCGGGGCGACGGGGACGGCATCGGCGTGGGCTCCGGGGCGGGGGTGACGGCGACGGTGTCCGGCAGCCTAGCGACGTCCTCTCCGCGCGCGTCGTCGGGGGCGAACTTCAAGATGCAAACCAAAATTTTCACAAGTGTGCCTTATATACATGAAGCTTTGGTCCCGGTTCTTGTCACGGACCGGGACCAATGCCCCTCTTTGGTCCCGGTTGGTGTCACCAACCGGAACCAAAGGCCTCTTTTCAGCAGCCCAAAGGGCGGGAAACAGAGACCTTTGGTCCCGGTTGGTGGCAGCAACCGGGACCAAATTTGCGTTGGTCCCGGTTGGTGCTAAGAACCGGTACCAATTCCGCCCATTAATCCCGGTTGGTGGCACTAACTAGGACCAAAGGTCGTGTGCTAGAACTGGCGCGGTGTGGTGCTATGTTTAGTCCCACCTCGCTAGCCGAGAGGGGCTCGGAGTGGTTTATAAGCCCTGCCAAACCAACCACTTCAAGCTCCTCTTTACTGCATGCTCACGGGCCTAAATTCACTCTATGTGCTTGTGGGCCTATTGGGCCTACTGCGGGCCTGCATCCTGGCCCTAATATTGGGTTTCTAGTCGTATGCAGGCTGTGGTGGCCCTGTAGGTGGCACTTTTTTTAAAAAAAATCCAGCTTTTTTGCTTTCTTTTTTGTTTCTAATTATTTATTTATTTTCTTAGACATGTCCTTCACATAGATAACCTGTGCCACATCGTTGGCTAGGACGAACAGTTCGTCAGTGTACCCAAGATTGTTCAGATCCACTCTTGTCATTCCGTATTGTGGGTCTACCTGTACCCCGCCTCCTGACAGATTGACCCATTTGCATTTAAACAAAGGGACCTTTCATTGCGTCCTTTCATCGACAAGACCCGGCGGAGATCATCATCATCAGGCACATCGTATGGTTCCTATTGATCTTCAGCAACTTCCCCCGTTGCAGCATCATCGGGCACATCGTCTGGTTCCTCTTGATCTTCAGCAGCTCCCCCCGTTGCAGCATCATCGTATTCAGGGGGCACATAGTGGTCATCGTCCTCTTCTTCTTCGCCGTCTTCCATCATAACCACTATTTCTTCATGCCTCATCCAAACATTATAGTGTGGCACGAAACCCTTGTAAAGCAGGTGGGTGTGAAGGATTTTCCGGTCAGAGTAAGACTTCGTATTCTCACATTTAGGGCATGGACAACACAGAAAACCATTGTGCTTGTTTGCCTCAGCCACTTCGAGAAAATCATGCACGCCCTTAATGTACTCGGAGGTGTGTCTGTCACCATACATCCATTGTCGGTTCATTTGCGTGCATTATATATAATTATGTGTGTCAAAAGTATGAAAATCAGACAATATCTATCTAAAGTAAGAAAATCAGACAAGTATCTATCTAAAGTAAGAAAATCAGAAAGAAGATAAGAACAAGAGGCTCATCATGGTGGTGCCGGCGACGAGATCGGCGCGGGCGATCAACGGCGGTGAAAACGGGGACGGGGCGTGACGGACCCCTAAATCTAGACAAATCTCGGGAAAAATTGAGCTTCGAGGTCGAGCTTCGAGAGGAGAAAGCTTAACTAGTGTGGCTCGGGCATTTCATCGAACACCTCATGTGCATAGGAGGTGAGCTAGAGCACCCAAATGCCCTCCCCTCGCCGGCCAGAAAAAACAAAGCACAGTGGAGTGCTCTGCCGCGGTGATGGATATATATAGGAAAATTATTTGCCCCGGTTCGTGGCATGAACCAGGACTAAATTAACCCTTCTATACCGGTTCAAGGCACGAACCGGTACCAATGGCTGTGGGCCAGGAGCGCGGCCCATTGGTCCTAGTTCGTGCCTAGAACCGGGACAAATGGATCCAGACGAACCGGGACCAATGCCCATGAGGACCCGGCCGCCCCCCTGGGCTCATGAACCATGTCTAATGCCCCCCATGGGTCCCGGTTCGTGAAGAACCGGGAGTAATGGCCTGGCAAGGCCCGAACCAAAGCCCTGTTTTCTACTAGTGTTACTAACAAAAATCTTGCCTTCGGACTTGTGATAGAAGGTGTACCCAATTGTTTCTTTAGGGTAACCTTTGAAGACACATTTCTCTGATTTGGGTTCGAGCTTATCAGGCTGAAGCCTTTTCACATAAGCATCACATCCCCAAACTTTCAGAAACGACAGCTTAGGTTTGTTGCCAAACCATAGTTCATACGGTGTCGTCTCAATGATTTTTAATGGTGCCCTGTTTAAAGTGAATGCAACTATCTCTAATGCATAACCCCAAAATGATAGTGGTAAATCGTTAAGAGACATCATAGATCGCACCATATCCAATAAAGTGCGGTTACGATGTTCAGACACACCATTACGCTATGGTGTTCCAGGTGGCGTGAGCTGTGAAACTATTCCACATTGTTTTAAATGAAGGCCAAACTTGTAACTCAAATATTCTGCTCCAAGATCAGATTGTAGCAACTTTATTTTCTTGTTACGATGATTCTCCACTTCACCCTGAAATTCTTTGAACTTTTCAAATGTTTCAGACTTGTGTTTCATTAAGTAGATATACCCATATCTGCTCAAATCATCTATGAAGGTCAGAAAATAACGATACCCGCCACGAGCATCAACACTCATTGGACCACATACATCGGTATGTATTATTCCAATAAGTTAGTAGCTCATTCCATTGTTCCGGAGAACGGAGTTTTAGTCATCTTGCCCATAAGGCACGGTTCGCAAGTATCAAATGATTCATAATCAAGTGATTCCAAAAGTCCATCTTTATGGAGTTTCTTCATGCGCTTTACACTGATATGATCCAAACGACAGTGTCACAAATAAGTTGCATTATCATTATCAACTTTACATCTTTTGGCATCAATATAATGAATATGTGTATCATCACGATCAAGATTCAACAGAAACAGACCACTCTTCAAGGGTGAATGACCATAACATATATTATTCATATAAATAGAACAACCATTATTCTTTGATTTAAATGAATAACCGTTTTGCACTAAACAAGATCTAGATATAATGTTCATGCTAAACACTGGCACCAAATAACAATTATTCAGGTTTAAAACTAACCCCGAAGGTAGATGTAGAGATAGCGCGCCGACGACGATCACATCAACCTTGGAACCATTTCCGACGCGCATCGTCACCTTGTCCTTAACCACTCTTTGTTTAATCCGTAGTCCCTGCTTCGAGTTACAAATATGAGCAACCGAACCGGTATCAAATTCCCAGACACAACTATGAGAATTAGTAAAGGTACACATCTATAACATGTATATCACATATACCTTTGTTCACCTTGCTATCCTTCTTATACGCCAAATACTTGGGGCAGTTCCGCTTCAAGTGACCAGTCCCTTTGCAGTAGAAGCACTCTGTTTCAGGTTTGGGTCCAAACTAGGGTTTCTTCCCAGGAGCGACAACTTGCTTGTCAGTCTTTTTGAAGTTCCCTTCTTTTCACCCTGGCCCTTTTTCTTGAAACTAGTGGTCTTGTTAACCATCAACACTTGATGCTCCTTCTTGATTTCTACCTCCACGGCCTTTAGCATCGCAAAGAGCTCGGGAATAGTCTTTTTCATCCCTTGCATATTGTAGTTCATCACGAAGCCTTTGTAGCTTGGTGGCAGTGATTGAAGAACTCTGTCAATGACACAATCATCTGGAAGATTAACTCCCAGCTGAGTCAAGTGATTATGGTACCCAGACATTTTGAGTATGTGCTCACTAACAGAACTATTCTCCTCCATCTTGCGGCTATAGAACTTGTTGGAGACTTCATATCTCTCAACTCGGGCATTTGCTTTAAATATTAACTTCAACTCCTAGAACATCGCATATGGTCCATGACGTTCAAAATGTCTTTGAAGTCCCGATTCTAAGCCGTAAAGCATGGCACACTGAACTAACGAGTAGTAGTCAGGCCGAGCTTGCCAGGCGTTCACAACATCAGCTTTTGCTCCTGCAGCAGGCCTCGCACCGAGTGGTGCATCAAGGACATAATTCTTCTGAGCAGCAATGAGGATAATCCTCAAGTTACGGACCCAGTCCGTGTAGTTGCTGCCATCATCTTTCAACTTAGCTTTCTCTAGGAACGCATTAAAATTCAAAGGAACGGTAGCACGGGCCATTGATCTACAACATAGATATGCAAAAACTATCAGGACTAAGTTCATGATAAATTAAGTTCATGATAAATTAAGTTTAATTAATCATATTACTTAAGAACTCCCACTTAGATAGACATAACTCTAGTCATCTAAATGATACATGATCCAAATCAACTAAACCATGTCCGATCATCACGTGAGATGCAGTAGTTTTCAATGGTGAACATCACTATGTTGATCATATATACTATATGACTCACGTTCGACCTTTCGGTCTCTAGTGTTCCGAGGCCATATATGTATATGCTAGGCTCGTCAAGTTTAACATGAGTATTCTGCGTGTGCAAATCTGGCTTGCACCTGTTGTATTTGAACGTAGAGCTTATCACACCCGATCATCATGTGGTGTCTCAGCACGAAGAACCTTTGCAATGGTGCATACTCGGGGTGAACACTTATACCTTGAAATTTTAGTGAGGGATCATCTTATAATTCTACCGCCGTACTAAGCAAAATAAGATGCATAAAAGATAAACATCACATGCAATCAAAATATATGACATGATATGGCCATCATCAACTTGTGCTCATGATCTCCATCACCGAAGCAACGTCATGATCTCCATCGTCACCGGCTTGACACCTGGATCACCATCGTAGCGTCGTGGTCGTTGATAACCCACAAGTGTAGGGGGTCGCAACAGCTTTTGAGGGTGAAGTACAACCCAAATTTATTGATTCGACACAAGGGGAGCCAAAGAATATTCTTGAGTATTAGCAGTTGAGTTGTCAATTCAACCACACCTGGATAACTTAGTATCTGCAGCAAAGTATTTAGTAGCAAAGTAGTATGATAATAAAGGTAACAGTGGCAAAAGTAAAGATAATAGTTTTTGGGTTTTTGTAGTAGTTGTAACAGTAGCAACAGAAAAGTAAATAAGCGAAGAACAATATATCAAAAGCTTGTAGGCAATGGATCAGTGATGGATAATTATGCCGGATGTGATTCCTCATGTAATAGCTATAACATAGGGTGACACAGAACTAGCTCCAATTCATCAATGTAATGTAGGCATGTATTCTGTAAATAGTCATACGTGCTTATGGAAAAGAACTTGCATGACATCTTTTGTCCTACCCTCCCGTGGCAATGGCGAACGGAAACTAAGGGATATTAAGGCCTCCTTTTAATAGAGAACCAGAACAAAGCATTAGCACATAGTGAATACATGAACTCCTCAAACTATGGTCATCACCGAGAAGTATCCCGATTATTGTCACTTCGGGGTTGTCGGATCATAACACATAATAGGTGACTATAGACTTGCAAGATAGGATCAAGAACACACATATATTCATGAAAACATAATAGGTTCAGATCTGAAATCATGGCACTCAGGCCCTAGTGACAAGCATTAAGCATAGCAAAGTCATAGCAACATCAATCTCAAAACATAGTGGATACTAGGGATCAAACCCTAACAAAACTAACTTGATTACATGGTAAATCTCATCCAACCCATCACCGTCTAGCAAGCCTATGATGGAATTACTCACGCACGGCAGTGAGCATCATGAAATTGGTGATGGAGGATAGTTGATGATGACGACAGTGATGAATCCCCCTCTCTGGAGCCCCGAACAGACTCCAGATCAGCCCTCCCGAGAGAGATTAGGGCTTGGCGGCGGCTCCGTGTCGTCAAAGGCGATGAAACTTTCTCCCTGATTTTTTTCTCCACGAACGTGAATATATGCAGTTGGAGTTGAGGTCGGTGGAGGTCCAGGGGGCCCACGAGATAGGGGGGCGCCCCCCTGTCTCGTCGACAGGCCCTGCGCCCCCTGATGTATTTCTTTTGCCCAGAAATTATTATTAATTCCAAAAAGTGCCTCCGTGGGTTTTCAGGACATTCCGAGAACTTTTCTTTTCTACACATAAAACAACATCATGGCAGTTCTGCTGAAAACAGTGTCAGTCCGGGTTAGTTTCATTCAAATCATGCAAGTTAGAGTCCAAAACAAGGGCAAAAGTGTTTGGAAAAGTAGATAAGTTGGAGACGTATCAACTCCCCCAAGCTTAAACCTTTGCTTATCCTCAAGCAATTCAGTTGATAAACTAAAAGTGATAAAGAAAAACTTTTACAAACTCTATTTGCTCTTGTTGTTGTAAACATGAAAAGCCAGCATTCAAGTTTCAGCAAATATTATGAACTAACCATACTCACAATAACACTTGGGTATCACAATTACTCATATCAATAGCATAATCAGGTAGCGAGCCATAATAATAAAACTCGGATGAAAACACTTTCTCAAAACAATCATAACATGATATAACAAAATGGTATCTCGCTAGCCCTTTCCGAGACCGCAAAACATAAATGCAGAGCACCTTTAAAGATCAAGGACTGACTAAACATTGTAATTCATGGTAAAAGAGATCCAGTCAAGTCATACCCAATATAAACCAATAGTAATGAATGCAAATGACAGTGTGCTCTCCAGCGGGTGCTTTTTAATAAGAAGGGTGATGACTCAACATAAAAGTAAATAGATAGGCCCTTCACAGAGGGAAGCAGGGATTTATAGAGGTGCTAGAGCTCGATTTTAAAATAGAGATTGAATAACATTTTGAGCGGCATACTTTCACTGTCAACAAAACAACTATGAGATGGTTGTATCTTCCATACTACATGCATTATAGGCAGTTCCCAAACAGAATGGTAAAGGTTTATACTCCCCCAACCACCAACAAGCATCAATCCATGGCTTGCTCGAAACAACGAGTGCCTCCAACTAACAACAGCCCTGGGGGAATTTTGTTTAATTATTTTGATTTGCTTTGATCTTTTTGGATCATGGGACTGGGCATCCCGGTTACCAGCCCTTTCTCGTGAATGAGGAGCGGAGTCCACTCCTCTTGAGAATAACCCACCTAGCATGGAAGATATAGGCAGCCCTAGTTGTAACATGAGCTGCTCGAGCATACAAAACAGAATTTCATTTGAAGGTTTGGAGTTTGGCACATAGAAATTTACTTGGAACGGTAGGTAAATATCACATATAGGAAGGTATAGTGGACTCATATGGAGCAACTTTGGGGTTTAAGGAGTTTGGATGCACAAGTAGTATTCCCGCTTAGTACAGGTGAAGGCTAGCAAATAAGACTGGCAAGCGACCAACTGAGAGAGCGACACAGTCATGAACATGCATTAAAATTAATTCACACTGAATACAAGCATGAGTAGGATATAATCCACCATGAACATAAATATCATGAAGGCTATGTTGATTTGATTCAACTACATGTGTGAACATGTGCCAAGTCGAGTCACTTAATTCATTCAAAGGAGGATACCATCCCATCATACCACATCATAAATAGCATGTTGGCACGCAAGGTAAACCATTATAACTCATAGCTAATCAAGCATGGCACAAGCAACTATAATTTCTAGATGTCATTGCAAATATGTTTACTTCATAATAAGCTGACTCAGAAACGATGAACTCATCGTATTTATAAAAAAAGAGAGGTCGAGTTCATAACAGCTTTTCTCATCTCAATAAGTCCATCATATATCGTCATTATTGCCTTTCACTTGCATGACCGAACGATGTGTATAATAATAAGAGTGCATGTGCATTGGACTAAGCTGGAATCTGCAAACATTCAACTCAAGAGAGAAGACAAGTAATATGGGCTCTAGGTTAAATAAACAATCATGCATATGAGAGCCACTAAAGATTTTCAATATGGTCTTCTCGACCCCCAAAGGAAAGAAAATAAAATAAAACTATTTACACGGGAAAGCTCCAAACAAGTAAAAAGAAGAACTAAAAATCTTTTTGGGTTTTCATTTTAATTTCTACTACAAGCATGGAAATTAAACTAACTAATTTTTTGGTTTTTCTTAAGGTTTATCAAACACACAAGAAGAAAACTAGAAAAAGAAATTTAAACTAGCATGGATAATACAATGAAAGAGTATGAGCACCGACGACTAGTGTGTGAACATGAATGTAAAGTCGGTGAGAAATACGTACTCCCCCAAGCTTAGGCTTTTGGCCTAAGTTGGTCTAGTACCAAGGACCGCCGCAACTCTCCCTGGTGTAATGGGAGGTGTAATCAGGATACCACTGGCTGGTCATCTCCGGATCCCACTGAACAGATGATGCACGATAAGGGTCCAGTTCAAGTTTCGGCTCAGGTTCAGGTTCTGGAGTAAAAGCTTGGGCTCGATGATTGTTCACCGCTTCTGGTGTGACAAGAAAATTTTCTGCAAGCAAATCAAACAACAGAGGCACAGGCAAAATTATAATCTCAATGTGTTTCTTATTGAATTTAAGTTTATACAAGAGCATCCTATCTTCGTTGTCAACAATAAACTTGTGTGCTACCATGCTCTTGTAATCTAAAATGTGAGGAGGCAATATTGTCTCCTCTTTCTCAAGATGCCTAATGGGTATCTGAAAATGTCTAGCAAGACGTGCAGCATAGATACCTCCAAATATGGGGCCTTTTGTATGATTCAGGGCTAGCCGTTTAGCAACGACGGCACCCATACTAAAAGTATTGTCTCCAAGCAAGGCATGTTGAAGAATGATAATATCAGGAACACTTAAGTTTCCACTATTTCCACGACCAATCAAGCATCTACTAGCGAATATGGAAAAGTAGCGTAAAACAGGAAAGTGTATGCTAGAGACTTTTGCCTCGGAACCCTTCTTTGGCTCTTCTACAGCGATAGTATTAACAAAGCCATCCACATCTTTACCATGGGGTTCCTCTAATTCTCCCTCTCGTGGGGATATAACAAGATAATTAGCCACACGGGTTGCATAAATTCCTCCAAATAAATCTCCCTTTCTACTATTATTCTGCAACCTACGTGCAACTATTGCCCCAAAGTTATAACCTTTAAAACCTAACAGAGCACTCTTGAGGACACACAGATCAGGGACACACATGTGACATGCTTCATCCTTACCGTTAATACATCTACCAATGAAGAGAGCAAAATAATGTATAGCAGGAAAATGAATGCTCCCTATGGTAGCTTGTGCTATGTCCCTAGATTCCCCCACAGTAATACTAGCAAGAAAATCTCTAAATTCAGATTTGTGAGGATCATTAATATTACCCCACTGCGGGAGTTTGCAAACAGTTGTGAAATCCTCTAAATCCATGGTATAAGATGTATCATAAATATCAAATATGACACTAGGAGAATTACGGGCACAGTTATATTTGAACCTCCGCACAAAAGAATCAGTCAATTGATAATACTGCAGACACTTATCTTGTAAGAAGTCCTCCAGCTCGGCATTACGCACATACGCGTCAAATTCCTCCTTGAAGCCTGCTTTGACCATAAAATCATCGGATGGCCACTTACAAGCTCGTACGTCTGTGTCCCTCGGCAATTCAATATCTTGCTCACGTATAGCAATCCTTGGCCCTTTCTTTGCCGAGGAACCACCTTGGTACATTCTTCTAAGCATAATTCTTTTTTTGAAAATTTCTGAAATTTTAGTAACTTCAAAATAAAAGTGAATAAAATTGAACAAGATTGGTAGCAACTACTCCTACAAATGCCTAGAGCCTATATCATGCACTGGAATTGTTTGGGACCTCATAAATTTAACATGCAAGCTCAAGAACATGGTCACCTATGCAGCAAAAATTTGCAATGAATAAAGCACTAGAACAAAAACTAATTGGACCAATGGAGGAGTCACATACCAAGCAACAATCTCCCAAAGCAGTTTTGTAAATGGAGCTTTGAGCAAGGAGATCGAAAATTGCAGCAAAACGAGCTAGAACTCGTGCTTGACCTGGATGGGGATTTTTTTGGGTAGAAGATGAAGTGTGTGGGTGCTGGCATAAGTGGAGGGGGGCACCAGGGGCCCACAAGACAGGGGGCGCGCCCTATAGGGGGGCGCCCTCCACTCTCGTGGCCTGGTGCTTGCCCCTCCTGCAATGTTTTTAGTGCCCAAAATCCTCAAATATTTCATAAAAATCATACTAAATTTGCAGGGCATTTGGAGCACTTTTATTTTCGGGATATTTTTTTATGCACGGATAAATCAGAAAGCAGATGGATAATACTATTTTTGCTTTATTTATTCTAAAAAATAGAAAGTAAAAAGAGGATACAGAAGGTTGTGCCTTCTAGTTTCATCCATCTCATGATCATCAAAATGAATCCACTAACAAGGTTGATCAAGTCTTGTTAATAAACTCACTTCGAATAATACGGAACCGGAGAAATTTCGAATAACACTAAGTTACCTCAACGGGGATATGAAAATCCCCAACAATAAGAATATCCTACTTTTTCTTGACAGTAGGGAGAGGAAATTCAAAACCTCCAATAATAATAGTTTGAACTTTTCCAATAGAATTGATGCTATGAACTTGAGATTGTTTCCTTGGTAAGTGTACCGTATGCTCATTACCACTAACATGAAAAGTGACACTGCCTTTGTTGCAATCAATAACAGCCCCTACAGTATTAAGAAAAGGTCTACCAAGGATAATAGACATACTATCGTCCTCGGGAATATCAAGAATAACAAAGTCCGTCAAAATAGTGACATTTCCAACCACAACAGCCACATCCTCACAAATACCGACATGTATAGCAGTTGATTTATCAGCCATTGGCAAAGATATTTCACTAGGTGTCAACTTATTCAATTCGAGTCTACGATATAAAGAGAGAGGCATAACACTGACACCGGCTCCAAGATCACATAAAGCGGTTCTAACATAATTTCTTTTAATGGAGCATGGTATAGTTGGGACACCTGGATCTCCAAGTTTCTTTGGTATTCCACCCTTAAAAGTGTAATTAGCAATCATGGTGGAAATTTCATCTTCCGGTATCTTTCTTTTATTTGTGATGATATCCTTCATATACTTAGCATAAGGATTTACTTTGAGCATATCAGTTAAGCGCATACGTAAGAAAATAGGTCTAATCGTTTCAGCAAAGCGCTCAAAATCCTCATCATCCTTTGAGTTGGATGGTTTAGGAGGAAAGGGCATGGGTTTCTGAACCCATGGTTCTCTTTCTTTACAGTGCTTCCTAGCAACAAAATATTTCTTATCATAATGTTGATTCTTTGATTGTGGGTAATCAAGATCAACAGCAGGTTCAATCTCTACATCATTGTTTTTGCTAGGTTGAGTATCAACATGAACATTATCATTAACATTATCACTAGGTTCATGTTCATCACCTGATTGTGTTTCAGCATCAGAAATAGAAATATCATTGGGATTCTCATATGTGTCTACAGTAGGTTCACTAGAAGCATGCAAAGTCCTATCGTTTTTCTTTTTCTTCTTTTTGGAAGAACTAGGTGCCTCTAAATTATTTCTCTGAGAATCTTGCTCGATTCTCTTAGGGTGGCCTTCAGGATACAAAGGTTCCTGAGTCATTCTACCAGTTCTAGTAGCCACTCTAACATCAAAGTTATTCTTATTATTTAATCCATCAAGCAAATCATTTTGAGCTTTAACTACTTGCTCAGCTTGAGTAGCAACCATAGAAGTATATTTGCTAATGAGTTGCAGTTCACCTTTAACTCTAGCCAAGTTATCGCTTACGTGTCCTATCTCGAAAGCATTATTCTTTAACTCTCTACCAACATAAGCATTAAAACTCTCTTGTCTAGCCATAAAGTCATCAAATTCATCCAAGCATGGGCTATGAAATTTAGTAGAGGGTATTTCAACTTTATCATATCTATAGAGAGAATTTACCTTTACTACGTGTGTCGGGTTATCAAGACAATGTGGTTCTTCATCAGGCGGTATATTAAGACCATGTATTTCTTCAATAGGAGGTAAATTCTTAACATCTTCAGCTTTAATACCTTTTTCTTTCATTGATTTCTTTGCCTCTTGCATATCTTCAGGACTGAGAAATAAAACACCTCCCTTCTTCGGAGTGGATTTAGGAATAGGCTCAGGAGTTGGCTCAATTGGTTCAGGAATTGCCTCGGGAATTGGCTCAGGAAGAGTCCAATTATTTTCATTAGTCAACATATTATTCAATAATATTTCAGCTTCGTCGACTGTTCTTTCCCTGAAAACACAACCAGCACAACTATCCAAGTAGTCCTTGGAAGCATCGGTTAGTCCATTATAAAAGATATCAAGTATTTCGTTTTTCTTGAGAGGATGATCAGGCAAATCATTAAGTAACCGAAGAAGCCTCCCCCAAGCTTGTTGGAGACTCTCTTCTTTGATTTCACAAAGTTATATATTTCCCGCAAGGCAGCTTGTTTCTTATGAGCAGGGAAATATTTAGCAGAGAAGTAATAAATCATATCCTAGGGACTACGCACACAACCAGGAGCAAGAGAATTATACCAAGTCTTAGCATCACCCTTTAGTGAGAACGGAAATATCTTAAGGATATAAAAATTGCAAGATTTCTCATCATGAGTAAATAGGGTAGTTATATCATTCAACTTGGTAAGATGTGCCACAACAGTTTCAGATTCAAGGCCATAAAAAGGATCAGATTCAACTAGAGTAATAATCTCAGGATCAATAGAGAATTCATAATCCTTATCAGTCACACAGATAGGTGAAGTAGCAAAAGTAGGGCCAGGTTTCATTCTGGCATTAAGAGACTGCTGCTTCCATTTAGATAATAGTTTCTTAAGATCATATCTATCATTGCAAGCAAAGATTTCCCTAGCAGCTTCTTCATTCATAACATAACTGAGGGAGTCATGGATTAGGGGGTGTCCGGATGACCGGACTAAGACCTTTGGCTGGACTCCCAGACTATGAAGATACAAGATTGAAGACTCCGTCCCGTGTCTGGATGGGATTTTCCTTGGCGTGGAAGGCAAGCTTGGCGATACGATATGAAGATCTCCTCCCATTGTGACTAACTCTGTGTAACCCTAGCCCTCTCCGGTGTCTATATAAACCGGAGAGTTTTAGTCCGTAGGACGAACAACAATCATACCATAGGCTAGCTTCTAGAGTTTAGCCACTCCGATCTCGTGGTAGATCTACTCTTGTACTACCCATATCATCAATATTAATCAAGCAGGAGTAGGGTTTTACGTCCATCGAGAGGGCCCGAACCTGGGTAAAAACATCGTGTCCCTTGTATCCTATTACCATCCGCCTAGACGCACAGTTCGGGACCCCCTACCCGAAATCCGCCGGTTTTGACACCGACATTGGTGCTTTCATTGAGAGTTCCTCTGTGTCGTCACCTTTAGGCCCGATGGCTTCTTCGCTCGACAATCGCGATGTGGTCTGGGATGAGACTTTTCTCCCCGGACAGATCTTCGTATTCGGCGGCTTCGCACTACGGGCCGACTCGTTCGGCCATCTGGAGCAGATCGAAAGCTACGCCCCTGGCCACCAGGTCAGGTTTGGAAGAATAAACTGCACGGCCGACATCCGCGGGGACTTGATCTTCGACGGATTCGAACCACGACCGGGTGCGCCGCACTGTCACGATGGGCATGATTTAGCTCTGTCATCGGACAACACCCAGAGCGTCGCTCAGGTGTCCACTCCGACCATTAGCTCGAAGCCTGCTGCGCCAGTCGGGGCCGGACGGTTGGACGCCGCCTCGGAAGCTGCAACCTCTACGGCGATAGAGTCGGATACCAGCCTAGTCCCTCGCAAGGCCCGTGACTCCAAGGTGCCGGACTCCGATCTGGACTCCGTAAATCCCGCACCTCTTCCAATTAAGCCCGATTGGGCTCCGGTCATGGAGTTCACCGCCGCGGATGTCTTCCAGCACTCGCCTTTCGGCAATATCCTGAATTCGTTAAAGTCTCTCTCTTTGTCAGGAGAGCCCTGGCCGGACTACGGTCAACACGGTTGGGATGCGGACGACGAAGAAATTCGTAGCCCACCCACCACCCACTTCGTAGCCACTGTCGACGATTTAACCGACATGCTCGACTTTGACTCCGAAGACATCGACGACATGGACGCTGATGAAGGAGATGATCAAGAACCAGCACCTATAGGGAACTGGAAAGCCACCTCGTCATATGACATATACATGGTGGACACCCCTAAAGCGGGGGATGGCAAGAAGAAAACGGAGGATGACCCCTCCAAGAAGCAACCCAAGCACCGACGTCAGCGGCGCCGCTCTAAGTCCCGCCAAAGCAAAAATGGCGATTCCGGCACCGGAGATAACAACACACCGGACAGTGCCGAAGACAACCCCTCCAGCAGGATTCAGTGTAGGAGGATGAAGGAGCCAGCCCTCATGAGAGAGCGGCCGACAAAGAGGATGAGGACGACAATTACATGCCTCCCTCCAAAGACGAGGCAAGCCTCGACGACGACGAATTCGTCGTGCCAGAGGATCCCGTCGAACAAGAGCGTTTCAAACGCAGGCTCGTAGCCACGGCAAGCAGCCTCAAGAAGAAACAGCAGCAGCTTAGAGCTGACCAAGACTTGCTAGCCGACAGATGGACCGAAGTCCTGGCGGCCGAAGAGTATAAACTAGAACGCCCATCCAAGAGCTACCCAAAGCGCAGGCTGCTACCCCAACTTGAGGAGGAAGCAACTAAACCTACATCACCAGCGTACGATGCGCCCGATCGGCCACCCCGTGGCCGCGATAGAGAGGCCTTCAGGCCCTCAACCCAAGCCGCACCCCGACACCGCTCAAAACATAACAGAGTACGGGGAGACGCAATAGACCTGCGACATCTTGGAGAATAAGGCAAGGCAAACAAGATCGATCTACGGATCACATGGGCACCACGCTTCACGTGACACTAGCCGTCACGCCGGACACAATAAGTATGGCCCGGCCGAATACAACAGACCAAGCTCGTCCGAGCTGCGTCGTGATATAGCCCAGTACAGGGGCGCCGCACACCCACTATGCTTCACAGACGAAGTAATGGATCATCAAATCCCCGAGGGCTTCAAACCCGTAAACATTGAATCATACGATGGCACAACAGATCCTGCGGTATGGATCGAGGATTATCTCCTTCATATCCACATGGCCTGTGGTGATGATCTACACGCCATCAAATACCTCCCGCTCAAGCTTAAAGGACTAGCTCGACATTGGCTTAACAGCCTACCAGCAGAGTCAATTAGTTGTTGGGAGGACCTGGAATCCGCATTCCTTGACAACTTCCAGGGCACGTATGTGCGACCACCAGACATCGATGACCTAAGCCACATAATCCAGCAGCCAGAGGAATCGTCCAGACAATTCTGGACACGGTTCCTAACCAAGAAAAAACAAATAGTCGATTGTCCGGACGCCGCAGCCTTCAGGCACAACATCCGAGACGAATGGCTTGCCCGGCACCTAGGACAGGAAAAGCCGAGGTCTATGGCAGCCCTCACGACACTCATGACCCGCTTCTGTGTGGGAGAAGACAGCTGGCTAGCTCGTAGCAATAACATAACCAAGAGCCCCGGCAATTCGGATACCAAGGATAACAACGGCAGGTCACGTCGCAACAAGCATAAGCGCCGCATTAACTATGAGAATACTGAAGATACGGCAGTCAATGCCGGGTTCAGAGGCTCTAAACCGGGTCAGCGGAAGAAGCCATTCAAAAGAAACCCTCAGGGCCCATCCAGCTTAGACCGGATACTCGACCGCTCGTGCCAGATACATGGCACCCCCGAACAGCCAGCCAATCACACCAACATGGATTGTTGGGTGTGCAAGCAGGCAGGCAAGTTAAGTGCCGAGACCAGAGACAAGGGGCTACATAGCGGTGACGAGGAGGGGCCCCGGCCGCCGAACAACAAAGGACAGAAGGGATTTCCCCCGCAAGTTCGGACTGTGAATATGATATACGCAACCCACATCCCCAAAAGGGAGCGGAAGCATGCTCTCAAGGACGTCTATGCACTGGAGCCAGTCGCCCCAAAGTTCAACCCATGGTCCTCCTGCCCGATCACCTTCGATCGAAGGGACCATCCCACCAGCATCCGTCACGGCGGATTCGCCGCACTGGTCCTAGACCCAATTATCGACAGATTTCACCTTACCAGAGTCCTAATGGACGGCGGCAGTAGCCTGAACCTTCTTTATCAGGACACAGTGCGAAAAATGGGCATCGATCCTTCAAGGATTAAACCCACAAAGACAACCTTCAAAGGTGTCATACCAGGGGTAGAGGCTAGCTATACAGGCTCGGTCACACTCGAGGTGGTCTTCGGATCCCCGGATAACTTTCGGAGCGAGGAGTTAATCTTCGACATAGTCCCATTCCGTAGCGGCTATCACGCCCGCTCGGACGAACCGCATTTGCAAAATTCAATGCGGTGCCGCACTACGCATATCTCAAGCTCAAGATGCCAGGACCTTGCGGAGTCATCACGGTAAACGGAAACACCGAACGCTCTCTCCGAACGGAGGATCACACAGCGGCCCTGGCGGCGGAAGTACAGAGTAGCCTCTCAAGGCAGTTCTCCAATCCAGGCGTCAAACGTCCGGACAACATCAAGCGAGCCCGAAGTAACCTACAACAAATACGGATGGCACATTCCGAGCAAGCATAGCAGTGCGGCCCCAACCCCAGCCCCCGCCAAACGGCGATACTGGTAGCACGCGTACATAATTACGCCTTAGAGATACCATGGGCATAAGGGGAGGGGCACAACAACGGCACGCCCAGAATGCGGCTCAACCGCACTAAGGGGCTCCCTATTTAGCCGTTTTCCTTTTCACACACTTTCAGGACCCAACTATTCGGAAGGCATGTCCGGCAATACACTCGCCGAACCCATGATGCAACAGCCAGGGAGGAAGCAAGCCACGTCAAATGTCCAGGTGGTCTCTATAACGAGTTTAATAACTGTTTTACTTACAATCCCGCAGCTTGCCCCTGGAGGGGAATATGTCAAATACTCCCATCTCTTGCTTGCGGCACTTCTTGTATCGTTCTGCG
This sequence comes from Triticum dicoccoides, assembly GCF_002162155.2. Classification (NCBI taxonomy): domain Eukaryota; kingdom Viridiplantae; phylum Streptophyta; class Magnoliopsida; order Poales; family Poaceae; genus Triticum; species Triticum dicoccoides. Next base: position 4,456,710 of record NC_041383.1, on the reverse strand, counting down.
TTTGCAGCAGCCCTTTTTTAATAAACAATATATAGCTCATACCTATTATTGTACTTATCTATTTTTATATATACAAATATGTTCAGTCATGACATTCTGCAACCGTACACTTTGGTACGGATAATACAACAGGGGCTTACAACACCCCATAACATGGTGTGAGAAGACCGAACACTCTAACGAGTGCGGCACCCCGAACTTATAGCACTATATGCATCGGCTCTGAATCATGTCTTTGGTCAATAGTTGGGTTTGCCAGGCTCCCATGTTTTGGTACCTTACGTTCCGCATTGTTGGCTAAGGTAGCGCTGGGAGAACTACTGCGATTGTGCCCCAGTTGAGCTGGGTTAACACCTCAGTAGAGAAAGCTAAAACTGACTGTCATGATAGTGCGAGAGACTGGTCGCTGTTCGTGAGGTTTCTTCGAGTCCTTAAAGACTTATGCTGCTTCGAGCGAGGAACCGGACTTATCCGGCCTAGGCGTGGATAGCGCCCCGAACTCGGTCTTCTGAATACTAGGGGCTTCGCCGAAATTTAAAATTATAGAATTCTATGGCTAAGTGAGAGTGATAAAGCATTATAAGTCCGACGGCCTGGTTCGTTGTGCTGAACGCCTCCCTAGATGGACCCAAGAATGGGAACAAGAGCGCTCAGGTTTATCCCGAACACCCCAGCACTCGTGGCATGGGGGTCGAAGCCGACGACTTGCATCTCTCAGATTTGATAAACGGCCGCACAGAAGGTAATATTTTAAATTAACAAGCGTTGCTTAATGCATATGAACAAAGCTTCACCGTACAGGATAACAAATGCGAGTCTACTCAAAAATTACATCTTTGGAGCACTCATCCGCTATATGGCGGGCACCCTTCAGAACGCCATTATAATACATCTCGGGCGTACGATACTCCTTGCCCGGTGGTGGCGCGTCTGTCAACAGCTTCTCCGCATCTAGCTTGCCCCAGTGCACCTTAGCACGGGCAAGGGCCCGACGGGCACCTTCAATACAAACGGAGCGCTTAACGACCTCAATCCACGGACACGCGTCCACCAGCCGCCGCACCAGACCGAAGTAGCTCCCAGGCATGACTTCTCCAGGCCACAGCCGAGCTATCAGGCCATTCATGGCCTGTTCGGCCACCTTGTGGAGCTCGACCAGCTGCTTCAGCTGGTCGCTCAGGGGCACCGGATGTTCGGCCTCAGCATACTGAGACCAGAACACTTTTTCCGTCGAGCTCCCCTCTTCGGCTCGGTAGTATGCGGCGGCATCAGACACACTACAGGGCAGATCGGCGAACGCTCCTGGAGAGCTCCGGATTCGGGTAAGTAGCAGATAATTAGCTTTTATATTTTTGCTTTGCATAAAGAATGCCTTACCCGCCGCTATCTTCTTCATCGCCTCGATTTCCTGAAGGGCCTTCTGGGCTTCGGCCTTAGCGGTCTTGGCACTCTCAAGAGCCAAGGCAAGCTCGGACTCTCGAGTCTTCGAGTCACGCTCCAAACTATTGTGTTTTTCCACGAGAGCCTGGAGCTCTTGCCGCACCTCCGCCACCCGCGCCTCCTGCTTCTCTCGCTCGGTGCGCTCCAAGGTTGCACTCTTTTCGGCCTTGGAGACCGCCTCTTTCAGGGTCGCCACCTCGGTCGTGGCTCCTGCAACATTAATGTTGGTCCTGTTATTATTTTGCAACCAAGTATTTCTATATACATTTACAGGAGGTACTATATCCTCGAGCTGCTTCTTGGCACGGCCGAGCTCGCTCTCGGACCGCTCGAGGCTTTCCTTCAATGCATTGACCTCCGCAGTCAGTGCGGCAGAGGTCAGCAGCGCAGCCTGCATTCCCATATTGACATATTTCTATTAGACTCCTGCGTATATCTTTTTAGATCCTCAGCTCAGCTTTTCTTTCCGAACACCGAACTGAGCATCAGGGGCTACTGTCTATGTGGTAATATTTTTTATATATGTTTTTGAACACATACCTCAAAGCCCGTTAACAGGCTTGTGCAGGCTTCCGTCAGCCCGCTCTTGGCTGACTGAACCTTCTGAATCACCGCACTCATAACAGTGCAGTGTTCTTCGTCGATGGAGGCGCCGTTAAGCGCCTCCAGCAAATTGTCCGGCGCCTCCGGGTGGACGAAAGTCGCCGGCGTCGCAGGCCTGCCCTTCTTATGAAGGCGCCGCCTGTCGGACTCTGGAACCGCTAATGGTTCCGGAGCAGTGTCCGGCCCGGGGCCGGACTTAGATCCCTCCGGGGCTTTACCCCCTTTGGGGCTGGAGTGTGGAAGGTTGCCTTGTGGCGCCTCCAGGACCACCTCCTCCTGGTTTTGTCCCCTACGGGACTCCACCTCAGCATCGTCTGTAGGGAGAGGGGAGGAGGCCGTCGGAAGTGAAGCGCTATTCACGTCTGACGAATTCAGAGATCCGCTCGACGAATCGCCAAGCTGAGCTCTGGGAGGACTGCATGATTAGCTTCGGCGTTAAAAGCTATCGAATAATAAAGGAGTGCAATAAGTCATTCGGGTAGCCGGACACTTACGATTTTGCCAGGGGCTTGACCCTGGATGGCCAGTCCCCCCGCCGTCTTCGGCGTCGGGGGCGTAGTCCGGCAGAAGGGTCTTCCCCTTCTTGGACCCTCCGGCTTCCCCAGTTGGGGCGGCCTTTCTCTTCTTTCCTCCCCCCGTTGGAGGGGGAGAAGCATCTTCTTCTTCCTCCTCCTTGTCTTCGGAGGCGGAGAGTGCGTTGGGGCCGTCGGGCAAATCCGACGACACCAGGCGCCGGGAAATCTTTTGGGTCCCCGTGGCCTTCTCCTTGGCCTTCTTCTCTGGCACCAAGAGAGGTGCCGGAACCAGTAGCTTCGCTAGGTGTGCGTCTACTGGGCCTTCAGGAAAAGGGGCCGGACAGTCAAACTGTCCGGATGTCCTCTTCCAGTCCTATCAAAGGAACGGGAGTTTAGATCCCACATAAAGTCACACTATGAAAATCGGGTATCCCATAAGGGACTAAATGTAAGCTTACTTCGGAGGCTTGACGTTTGGCGCAGAATCCGCAATCCTCGGTGACGGGAGGGGAGACCTCGGAACTCTTGAAAAGCACCTTCCAGGCGTCCTCGTGCTTCGTTTCGAAGAGCCGGGATAGAGTCTGGTGCTGGGCCGGGTCGAACTCCCACAAACTGAAGTCCCGTCGTTGACACGGGAGGATCTGGCGGAAGAGCATGACCTGGACCACGTTGACAAACTTGACCTTCTTGGTCACCAGGTCTCGGACGCAGGTTTGGAGTCCGGTCACCTCTTCCGGATTACCCCACGACAGGCCCGTCTCTTTCCAAGATATGAGCCGGGTGGGGATGCCGGATCGAAATTCGGGGGCCACTGCCCATTTAGGGTCACGCAGCTCGGTGATATAAAACCACCCCGATTGCCACCCTTTGATGGTTTCCACGAAGGCACCCTCGAGCCAGGTGACGTTGGCTATCTTGCCCACCATGGCACCTCCGCATTCCGCCTGTCGGCCTTGCACGACCTTCGGCTTGACGCTGAAGATCTTCAGGCATAGGCCAAAGTGGGGCTGGATGCGGAAGAAGGCCTCGCACACGACGATAAATGCCCAGATATTGAGGATGAAGTTCGGGGCCAGATCGTGGAAGTCCAGGCCGTAGTAGGACATGAGCCCCCGGACGAACCGGTGAAGAGGAAAACCCAGTCCACGGAGGAAATGAGGAAGAAAAACAACCCTCTCATGGGGCCCGGGGTGGGGATGAGTTGCCCCACATCTGGAAGCCGGTGCGCGATGTCGTCAGGTAAGTATCCGGCCTTCCTCAGCTTTTTGATTTGCCCCTCCGTTACGGAGGAGGCCATCCATCTACCTCCCACTCCGGACATGGTTGGAGAAGGTTGAGGTGGGAAGTGCGGGCTTGGGCGCTGGAGCTCGAGCGCGCGGGGATGGATAAGCAGAGGAGGAAGAGGGCGTGAATGGAAAGGGCAGATTCTTATCCCCTTATATGGGCGGCCAAAACTACGAGCCCCCCACCGGCCTAATAAAACTCGCTTATCTCCCAAGCGTCGCGGTTGATGGCGCGGTTGGGTTACCCACACCCGTATTGATGAGAATCCCGGAATAAGGGGACATGATCTCTGCTTTGACCAGACGAGCCAAGGAAACCGCCTCGCTAAACGCGCTGAGGTGGAACAACAAAATGAATAAAAGCATGGCCGTGGCATGATGTCACGCCGCAGAATACGTCAACAGATCCGATTGATACAAATATTATTCTCTCTACGGCGGAATGTGGAACTTATTTTGCAGAGCCCGACACTACCCTGGTGTTCAACATCTTCTATGGAATATTCGGAGGAGGAACCCGCCTTGCAATGCCGAAGACAACTTGCGCGCCGGACTTGTCGTCATTGAAGCCTGGTTCAGGGGCTACTGAGGGAGTCCTGGATTAGGGGGTGTCCGGATGGCCGGACTAAGACCTTTGGCCGGACTCCCGAACTATGAAGATGCAAGATTGAAGACTCCGTCCCGTGTCCGGATGTGATTTTCCTTGGCGTGGAAGGCAAGCTTGGCGATACGATATGAAGATCTCCTCCCATTGTAACCGACTCTGTGTAACCCTAGCCCTCTCCGGTGTCTATATAAACCAGAGAGTTTTAGTCCGTAGGACGAACAACAATCATACCATAGGCTAGCTTCTAGGGTTTAGCCACTCCGATCTTGTGGTAGATCTACTCTTGTACTACCCATATCATCAATATTAATCAAGCAGGAGTAGGGTTTTACCTCCATCGAGAGGGCCCGAACCTGGGTAAAAACATGGTGTCCCTTGTCTCCTGTTACCATCCGCCTAGACGCACAGTTCGGAACCCCCTACCCGAGATCCGCCGGTTTTGACACCGACAATAACCCTTAGGAACAACAGGCAATACATAATCATTGGGGGAACCTTCATCATCACTATCATCAATAATAGCATCTTCTCAATTTTCATTCCCCCTAACTCTAGCAAGTTGTTCATCAAGAAATTCACCTAATGGCAAAGTAGTATCACGCACAGAAGTAGTTTCATCATATATAGCAGAAGTGGCATCATCAATAACATGCGACATATCAGAATTCATAGCAGTACAGGTTTAGGTGTCGCAAGTTTACTAATAACAGAAGGAGAATCTAGTGCAGAGCTAGATGGCAGTTCCTTACCTCCCCTCGTAGTTGAGGGATAGATCTTGGTTTTAGCGTCTTTCAACTTCTTCATAGTGATCAACAGATATAAATCCCAAGTGACTCAGAGAATAGAGCTATGCTCCCTGGCAACGGCGCCTGAAATTAGTCTTGATAACCCACAAGTGTAGGGGATCGCAACAGCTTTCGAGGGTGAAGTACAACCAAAATTTATTGATTCGACACAAGGAGAGCCAAAGAATATTCTTGAGTATTAGTAGTTGAGTTGTCAATTCAACCACACCTGGATAACTTAGTATCTGCGGCAAAGTATTTAGTAGCAAAGTAGTATGATAATAAAGGTAACAGTGGCAAAAGTAAAGATAATAGTTTTTGGGGTTTTGTAGTAGTTGTAACAGTAGCAACGGAAAAGTAAATAAGCGAAGAACAATATATGAAAAGCTCGTAGGCAACGGATCAGTCATGGATAATTATGCCGGATGCGATTCCTCATGTAATAGCTAGAACATAGGGTGACACAGAACTAGCTCCAGTTCATCAATGTAATGTAGGCATGTATTCCGTAAATAGTCATACGTGCTTATGGAAAAGAACTTGCATGACATCTTTTGTCCTACCCTCCCGTGGTAGCGGGGTCCTAACGGAAACTAAGGAATATTAAGGCCTACTTTTAGTAGAGAACCAGGACAAAGCATTAGCACATAGTGAATACATGAACTCCTCAAACTACGGTCATCACCGAGAAGTATCCCGATTACTGTCACTTCGGGGTTGTCGGATCATAACACATAATAGGTGACTATAGACTTGCAAGATAGGTGTCGGTGACAAAACCGGCGGATCTCGGGTAGGGGGTCCCGATCTGTGCATCTTAGGCTGATGGTAACAGGAAGCAAGGGACACGATGTTTACCCAAGTTCGGGCCCTCTCGATGGTGGTAAAACCCTACTTCCTGCTTGATTAATGTTGAAGATATGAGTAGTACAAGAGTAGATCTACCATGAGATCGTAGAGGCTAAACCCTAGAAGCTAGCCTATGATGGTATGATTGTAATTTTGATCGGCCTTCTAAGGACCAACCTCTCCGGTTTATATAGACAGCGGAGAGGGCTAGGGTTTACACGGAGTCGGTTACATGGAAGGAAACATAATATCCGGATCGCCAAGCTTGTCTTCCACGCCAAGGAGAGTCCCATCCGGACACGGGTCGTAGTCTTGAGTCTTGTATCTTCACGCTCCAATAGTCCGGACGATGTATATAGTCCGGCTGTCCGGATACCCCCTAATCCAGGACTCCCTCAGTAGCCCCTGAACCAGGCTTCAATGACGATGAGTCCGGTGCGCAGTCTTGTCTTTGGCATTGCAAGGCGGGTTCCTTCTCTGAATACTCCAAGGTAATTATCGAACACGTAGACCGCGTCCGGATCTGCAAAATGATCTTCACATACCATTGTAGGGAACATAGCATAAATCCGTTCAGCTGGCAATCTTCATATGTCGTGCCCTTGCATCGTGGCCTGGTCCAACACGAACCGGCGTTTCTTGCCCCACCTCGACTCGCGTTGCGAGGCGGTTTTATTGGCACGTCATGCAAAAGCAGAGATCGTGTTCCTCTTATTACGGGATCTTTCATCAATATGGGCGTGTGTGACCCCATGACGACCGTTGGTATGACTCCGTGTAGTTTTGGATAAGTCTCAAGCGGTCACGCTGAGGACTCTTGATATTCATCCCCTTTATAAAGGGGTCGAGGCCTATGCCTCTTTTCCACCTCCCTTGCTCCTTCTGACACCTCGAGTTCTAACACCCAAGACCTAAGCTCCAACACCCCAGATCCTCCAATATGTCTGGATCCGACGCAAAAGGCCGGTGGGTGGCCTCCTCGATCCAAGAGGAGGACATTACGAAGCTTAGGGAGGTCGGATACCTAACCGTCGATATCCAGCACAGGCTTCCTGCTCCAGGGTAGGTTATCCCTACACCGGAGCCCAATGAGAGCATTGTGTTTGTCCCTCACTTCCTTCGAGGCCTGGGCCTCACCCTCGACCCCTTTGTGAGGGGGCTCATGTTCTACTATGGGTTGGATTTTCATGAGCTGGCTCCGGACGCTATCCTCCATATCTCGTCATTCATTATTGTGTGCGAGGGTTTTCTCCATGTCACCCCACACTTCGGCTTATGGCTCAAGACCTTCAATGTGAAGCCGAAGATGATCGAAGGGCGACATGCGGAGTGCGGAGGTGCCATAATAAGCAGGAACGCTGATGCCCCATGGCCAGAGGGTTCTTTCCTGGAAGTATCCGATGTATGGCAACGGAGGTGGTTTTATGTTACGGCTCCTAGAGGCATAAAGTGGGTAGCCGCCCCCGAGTTCCGCTCGGGCCCTCCATCATAGTTGGTGTCTTGGACCGACGTAGGACGGAATTGGGGGTCCGCTGGTGATGTACCAATACTGCAGAATCGCATCTGGGAGCTTCTTGAGAGGGTCATAAATCTTGTTAGCATAATTCAAGTGATGTTAATCCGACGGATGTTGCCGTGCAAACGTCGGCCTCTCCGGATGTGGGAGTTCAATCCGGAGGGTCCGCGGACTATTAAGCACTTCTTCGGCCTGAAGCTCGAAGGGATGTGTAAATTATTCTTCGGACCACAAGTAAAGTGTCCGGACACCACCGAGGATGCGGGCCTAAGCTGCAATCACCTAGATGCCCAAGTAAGTAACCTTAAAGCCGGACACTTCATTTATATTTGTCATAACCATTATTATGAAAAACCCTCCGTGGCCAGGAATGGCTCAACAAGGTGGAGCGAATCAGGTGTCCGGCGCCACTTCTTGAAGGCTCGCCTGGTCCAACCGTTGCCAAGATGCTTGGCCGGTTGCTCAGCAAAATCCCCTCAGGGAAAGGCGAGGGAAAGGGCACTGAAGCCGAACTTCACACACTATGCATCCAAACGGGGGGAATCGTTCCTCCAGTGAGGAGGATAGTCAGGAAGGGGAGGCTAAAGCCTCCTCCCCGCGCGGGAGAAAGAGGGCCGCCTCCGAAGACTTGGAGGCGGAGATGCCCAAGCAAGGGAAGAAGGTATCACCAGGGGGCTCTGCTGCGATGGGCATCCTCACCGCATCGTGCCCACCAACGGGCCAGCCCTCCACTGAGCTGTAAGTTAATCTTTAATTCGAAGGTACGGTGTTTCTCCGAGATCCATAACCAAGACTTCATCTTTTGCAGTCCGGCTAGCAGCTCTTCTCAATAGAGTTCGTCTTCGGGGGATCTTCCTCTGGAGATGATGGAGAGTGAGACCCCACCCACCTCTCCGCCTCATGAAGCGGGCGACACTGAGGTGTCATCACGGAGGAGTCCGGGTCTACCGAAGCCGGAAGCTAATACGTCAGTCGCCCTGAGCTCGGAGCGTTTGGCTCCCACGGGGGGCGATGAGAAGGGTCCGGCACAGTTTGATGTCCGGCCAGACGTACTGACAGGTCTTCTGGAGCGAGCCGCGCTCTTGGAGGAGCACCTCTCATTAATGAGCATGGTGCTCATGAAGATTTTATCCGCTACAAGCGGTTTGAATGAGGCATTTACGAGCCTGATCAAAGGCTTTGAGGTATGTAGTGAAAAATGCACTATTTTTTGGTTGTGAGGCACGCGCTAGGTGTGCTCCATGTGGATAGTAGCCCTTGAGACTTTGGTTGCCCGCCATAGGCGGCAAACGATGGATCATATAGTAATGGTTGCGCTGTACATGTGCGCATGTATCTAAGGATCCGGCAGCCGACCAGTCTGTTGAAGTTGCCGAACTAAGGAGGCAGATCGGATCTCTCAATGCCGATATCACACTGGTGAACAAGCGGCTGGAAGAGTCACAGGGTATGTGCTCTGCTTCCCTTATTATGTTTGTATAGGAGAATGCGAGAGGGGCATAATATTAATGCAATGTGTTTGTACTGCAGATGGTGCTGCTGCCGTGGAGGCCCTGAGGGTGGAACTTGTTCAGGCGAAGGAACAAGCTCGGGCTAGGAATGCGGCTGCCCTAAAGGCGGCCGAAGAATTGAGAGCCGAATAGGCTGCTCACCGCCGAAGCGAGGAAAAGATAGCCGAAATGGCTGTGGAGTTAAAACATGCCGCCGACCGGTATGTACTCCTTGAAAAGGAGTATAAGGCTAGTTCGGCCGATCTGGACAAGGCACTTAATGCCACCAAAGAGATGCGGACCGAAATCCGGGGTATGCGGGAGGAGCTCCAACAGGCCGACAAAATCGTGGTTGGGGGCTCCTACTTAATGCCTACGAAGTTTTTGGATCCGAAGTATGCTCCCCTGGCCGGACGCTAGAGTCCTGCAGATGCATATGCTGATTTGGCGAATAGTACAGCTGACGCTGCCAAGTCCTTCGAGGATCCAGGTGATAAGGAAGTGGAGAAGCTTTTCTGGTTGCAATTCAATGCTCCCACTCGCCCGCTGCCGCTAAATGAAAAGGTGGCTGCTAGGGCGGAGCTTCACAGGTTGTCCGGGCTTGCAATGCGGTCTGTAATAGACCATCTTTGGCCGAAGGGGCCTTGTTGGAAATATGCCCTAGAGGCAATAATAAAAGCATTATTATTATATTTCCTTGTTCATGATAATTGTCTTTATTCATGCTATAATTGTGTTATCCGGAAATCGTAATACATGTGTGAATAACAGACACCGACATGTCCCTAGTGAGCCTCTAGTTGACTAGCTCGTTGATCAACAGATAGTCATGGTTTCCTGACTATGGACGCTAGATGTCATTGATAACGAGATCACATCATTGGGAGAATGATGTGATGGACAAGACCCAATCCTAAACATAGCACAAGATCGTATAGTTCGTTTGCTAGAGTTTTCCAATGTCAATTATCTTTTCCTTAGACCATGAGATCGTGTAACTCCCGGATACCGTAGGAGTGCTTTGGGTATGCCAAACGTCACAACGTAACTGGGTGACTATAAAGGTAGACTACGGGTATCTCCGAAAGTGTCTGTTGGGTGACATGGATCAAGACTGGGATTTGTCACTCCGTATGACGGAGAGGTATCACTGGGCCCACTCGGTAATGCATCATCATAATGAGCTCAGAGTGACCAAGTGTCTGGTCACGGGATCATGCATTACGGTACGAGTAAAGTGACTTGCCGGTAACGAGATTGAACGAGGTATTGGGATACCGACGATCGAATCTCGGGCAAGTAACATATCGATAGACAAAGGGAATAGCGTACGGGATTGATTAAATCCTCGACATCGTGGTTCATCCGATGAGATCATCGTGGAGCATGTGGGAGCCAACATGGGTATCCAGATCCCGCTGTTGGTTATTGACCGGAGAGTCGTCTCGATCATGTCTGCTTGTCTCCCGAACCCGTAGGGTCTACACACTTAAGGTTCGGTGACGCTAGGGTTATGAAGATATGTATATGCAGAAAACCGAATGTTGTTCGGAGTCCCGGATGAGATCCCGGACATCACGAGGAGTTCCGGAATGGTCCGGAGGTAAGGAATTATATATAGGAAGTGCTATTTCGGGCATCGGCACAAGTTTCGGGGTTATCGGTATTGTACCGGGACCACCGGAAGGGTCCCGGTGGTCCACCGGGTGGGGCCACCTGTCCCGGGGGGCCACATGGGCTGTAGGGGGTGCGCCTTGGCCTAGATGGGCCAAGGGCACCAGCCCCTATAGGCCCATGCGCCTAGGGTTTCCACCATGGAAGAGTCCATGTGGTGGAAGGCACCCCTAGGTGCCTTGGGGGGGAGGGAAACCTCCCCTTGGCCGCCGCCCCCCCTAGTAGATGCCATCTACTAGGGCCGGCACCCCCCCTGGCACCCCTATATATAGTGGGGGGGAGAGGAGGGATTTTACACTAGCCCCTGGCGCCTCCACCTCCCCCCGTCACGTCTCTCCCTCGTAGTCTCGGCGAAGCCCTGCTGCTGTGACGCCCTGCATCCACCACCACGCCGTCGTGCTGCTGGATCTTCATCAACCTCTCCTTCCCCCTTGCTGGATCAAGAAGGAGGAGACGTCTCCCGTCCCGTACGTGTGTTGAACGCGGAGGTGCCGTCCGTTTGGCACTTGTCATCGGTGATTTGGATCACGTCGAGTACGACTACATCATCACCGTTCTTTTGAACGCTTCCGTGCGCGATATACAAAGGTATGTACATGCATCTAATCACTCGTTGCTAGATGAACTCCTAGATGATCTTGGTGAAACGAGTAGGAAAATTTTTGTTTTCTGCAACGTTCCCCAACAGTGGCATCATGAGCCAGGTCTATGCGTAGTTCTTCTTGCGCGAGTAGAACACAATTTGTTGTGGGCGTAGATTTGTCAACTTTCTTGCCGTTACTAGTCCTTTCTTGCTTCAGCGGTATTGTGGGATGAAGCGGCCCGGACCAACCTTACACGTACGCTTACGTGAGACCGGTTCCACCGACTAACATGCACTAGTTGCATAAGGTGGCTGGCGGGTGTCTGTCTCTCCTACTTTAGTTTCAGCGGAATCGATGAACAGGGTCCTTATGAAGGGTAAATAGAAGTTGACAAATCACGTTGTGGCTTTAACGTAGGTAAGAAGACGTTGTTGCTAGAACCCTAATTCAGCCACGTAAAACTTGCAACAACAATTAGAGGACGTCTAACTTGTTTTTGCAGCAAGTGGTTTGTGATATGATATGGCCAAAGTTGTGATGAATGATGAATGATCTATATGTGATGTATGAGATGTTCATGCTATTGTAATAGGATTCACGACTTGCATGTCGATGAGTATGACAACCGGCAGGAGCCATAGGAGTTGTCTTTATTCTTTTATATGACCTGCGTGTCATCAAGAAACGCCATGTAAATTACTTTACTTTATTGCTAAACGCGTTAGCCATAGTAGTAGAAGTAATAGTTGGCGAGCAACTTCATGGAGACACGATGATGGAGATCATGATGATGGAGATCATGGTGTCAAGCCGGTGACAAGATGATCATGGAGCCCCAAGATGGAGATCAAAGGAGCTATGTGATATTGGCCATATCATGTCACGTTTATTATTTGATTGCATGTGATGTTTATCATGTTTTGCATCTTGTTTACTTAGAACGACGGTAGTAAATAAGGTGATCCCTCATACTAATTTCAAGAAGTGTTCCCCCTAACCGTGCACCGTTGCGACAGTTCGCTGTTTCAAAACACCACGTGATGATCGGGTGTTTTATTCAGACGTTCACATACAACGGGTGTAAGACAGATTTACACATGCAAACACTTAGGTTGACTTGACGAGCCTAGCATGTACAGACATGGCCTCGGAACACGGAAGACCGAAAGGTCGAGCATGAGTCGTATAGAAGATACGATCAACATGAAGATGTTCACCGATGTTGACTAGTCCGTCTCACGTGATGATCGGACACGGTCTAGTTTAACTCGGATCATGTAATACTTAGATGACTAGAGGGATGTCTAATCTAAGTGGGAGTTCATTAATAATATGATTAGTTGAACTTAATTATCATGAACTTAGTCTAAATATTTTACAATATGTCTTGTAGATTAAATGGCCAACGTAGTCCTCAACTTCAACGCGTTCCTAGAGAAAACCAAGCTGAAAGACGATGGCAGCAACTATACGGACTGGGTCCGGAACCTGAGGATCATCCTCATAGCTGCCAAGAAAGATTATGTCCTACAAGCACCGCTTGGTGACGCACCCGTTCTCCCTGCAGAACAAGATGTTATGAACGCTTGGCAGGCACGTTTCGATGACTACTCCCTCGTTCAGTGCGGCATGCTTTACAGCCTAGAGCCGGGGCTCCAAAAGCGCTTTGAGAGACATGGAGCATATGAGATGTTCGAAGAGCTGAAAATGGTTTTCCAAGCTCATGCCCGGGTCGAGAGATATGAAGTCTCCGACAAATTCTTCAGCTGTAAGATGGAGGAAAACAGTTCTGTCAGTGAGCACATACTCACTATGTCTGGGTTGCATAACCGCTTGACTCAGCTGGGAGTTAATCTCCCGGATGATGCGGTCATTGACAGAATCCTCCAGTCGCTTCCACCAAGCTACAAGAGCTTTGTGATGAACTTCAATATGCAGGGGATGGAAAAGACCATTCCTGAAGTATTTGCTATGCTGAAATCAGCAGAGGTAGAAGTCAGGAAGGAACATCAAGTGTTGATGGTCAATAAAACCACTAAGTTCAAGAAAGGCAAGGGTAAAAAGAACTTCAAGAAGGACGGCAAGGAGGTTGCCGCGCCCGGCAAGCAAGCTGCCGGGAAGAAGCCAAAGAATGGACCCAAGCCCGAGACTGAGTGTTTTTATTGCAAGGGAAGCGGTCACTGGAAGCGGAACTGCCCTAAGTACTTAGCGGATAAGAAGGCCGGCAAAACAAAAGGTATATGTGATATACATGTAATTGATGTGTACCTTACTAGTGCCTGTAGTAGCTCCTGGGTATTTTATACCGGTGCAGTTGCTCACATTTGTAACTCAAAGCAGGGGCTGCGGAATAAGCGAAAACTGGCAAAGGACGAGGTGACGATGCGCGTCGGGAATGGTTCCAAGGTCAATGTGATCGCCGTCGGCACGCTACCTCTGCATCTCCCTTCGGGATTAGTTTTAAACCTTAATAATTGTTATTCAGTGCCAGCTTTGAGCATGAACATTGTATCAGGATCTCGTTTAATTCGAGATGGCTACTCTTTTAAATCTGAGAATAATGGTTGTTCCATTTTTATGAGAGATATGTTTTATGGTCATGCTCCTATGGTGAATGGTTTATTCTTTATGAATCTCGAACGTGATGCTACACATGTTCATAATGTGAGTACCAAAAGAAGTAAGGTTGATAATGATAGTCCCACATACCTGTGGCACTGCCGCCTTGGTCACATAGGTGTCAAACGCATGAAGAAGCTCCATGCTGATGGACTTTTAGAGTCTCTTGATTATGAATCATTTGACACATGCGAACCATGCCTTATGGGTAAAATGACCAAGACTCCGTTCTCAGGAACAATGGAGCGAGCAACCGACTTATTGGAAATCATACATACTGATGTGTGCGGTCCAATGAGTGTTGAGGCTCGCGGTGGCTATCATTATGTTCTCACCCTCATTGATGATTTAAGTAGGTATGGGTATATCTACTTAATGAAACACAAGTCTGAAACCTTTGAAAAGTTCAAGGAATTTTAGAGTGAGGTTGAAAATCAACGTGACAGGAAAATCAAGTTTCTACGATCAGATCGTGGAGGAGAATACTTGAGTCACGAGTTTGGCACACACTTAAGAAAATGTGGAATAGTTTCACAACTCACGCCGCCTGGAACACCTCAGCGTAATGGTGTGTCCGAACGTCGTAATCGCACTCTGTTAGATATGGTGCGATCTATGATGTCTCTTACCAATTTACCGCTTTCTTTTTGGGGCTATGCTTTAGAGACTGCCGCATTCACTTTAAATAGGGCTCCGTCGAAATCCGTTGAGACGACACCGTATGAATTATGGTTTGGGAAGAAACCTAAGCTGTCGTTTCTAAAAGTTTGGGGATGCGATGCTTATGTCAAGAAACTTCAACCTGAAAAGCTCGAACCCAAGTCGGAAAAATGCGTCTTCATAGGATACCCAAAAGAAACTATTGGGTACACCTTCTACCTCAGATCCGAAGGCAAGATCTTTGTTGCCAAGAATGGGTCCTTTCTGGAGAAAGAGTTTCTCTCGAAAGAAGTAAGTGGGAGGAAAGTAGAGCTTGATGAAGTATTACCTCTTGAACCGGAAAATGGCGCAACTCAAGAAAATGTTCCTGAGGTGCCTGCACCGACTAGAGAGGAAGTTAATGACAATGATCAAGATACTTCTGATCAAGCCCCTACTGAAATTCGAAGGTCCACAAGGACACGTTCCGCACCAGAGTGGTACGGCAACCCTGTCTTGGAAATCATGCTGTTAGACAACGATGAACCTTCGAACTATGAAGAAGCGATGGCGGGCCTGGATTCCGACAAATGGCTGGAAGCCATGAAATCCGAGATAGGATCCATGTATGAAAACAAAGTATGGACTTTGACTGACTTGCCCGTTGAGCGGCGAGCCATAGAAAATAAATGGATCTTTAAGAAGAAGACAGACGCGGATGGTAATGTGACCATCTATAAAGCTCGGCTTGTCGCTAAGGGTTATCGACAAGTTCAAGGGGTTGACTACGATGAGACTTTCTCGCCGGTAGCGAAGCTGAAGTCCGTCCGAATCATGTTAGCAATTGCCGCATTCTATGATTACGAAATATGGCAAATGGACGTCAAAACGGCATTCCTTAATGTTTTCCTTAAGGAAGAATTGTATATGATACAGCCGGAAGGTTTTGTCGATCCTAAGAATGCTGACAAAGTGTGCAAGCTCCAACGCTCGATTTATGGGCTGGTGCAAGCATCTCGGAGTTGGAACATTCGCTTTGATGAGATGATCAAAGCGTTTGGGTTTACACAGACTTATGGAGATGCCTGCGTTTACAAGAAAGTGAGTGGGAGCTCTGTAGCATTTTTCATATTATATGTAGATGACATACTTTTGATGGGAAATGATATAGAACTCTTGGACAGCATCAAGGCCTACTTGAATAAAAGTTTTTCAATGAAGGACCTTGGAGAAGCTGCTTATATATTAGGCATCAAAATCTATAGAGATAGATCAAGATGCCTCATAGGTCTTTCACAAAGCACATACCTTGATAAGATATTGAAGAAGTTCAATATGGATCAATCCAAGAAGGGGTTCTTGCCTGTGTTACAAGGTGTGAAATTGAGCTCAGCTCAATGTCCGACCACGGCAGAAGATATAGAAGAGATGAGCGTCATCCCCTATGCCTCAGCCATAGGTTCTATTATGTATGCCATGCTGTGTACCAGACCTGATGTTAACCTTGCCGTCAGTTTGGTAGGAAGGTACCAAAGTAATCCCGGCAAGGAACACAGGACAGCGGTCAAGAATATCCTGAAGTACCTGAAAAGGACTAAGGAAATGTTTCTCGTTTATGGAGGTGACGAAGAGCTCGTCGTAAAGGGTTACGTCGATGCTAGCTTCGACACAGATCTGGATGAATCTAAGTCACAAACCGGATACGTGTATATTTTGAATGGTGGGGCAGTAAGCTGGTGCAGTTGCAAGCAAAGCGTCGTGGCGGGATCTACATGTGAAGCGGAGTACATGGCAGCCTCGGAGGCAGCACATGAAGCAATATGGGTGAAAGAGTTCATCACCGACCTAGGAGTCATACCCAATGCGTCGGGGCCGATCAAGCTCTTCTGTGACAACACTGGAGCTATTGCACTTGCCAAGGAGCCCAGGTTTCACAAGAAGACAAGGCACATCAAGCGTCGCTTCAACTCCATTCGTGAAAATGTTCAAGATGGAGACATAGAGATTTGTAAAGTACATACGGACCTGAATATAGCAGATCCGTTGACTAAACCTCTCCCTAGAGCAAAACATGATCAACACTAGAATTCTATGGGTGTTCGATTCATCACAATGTAACTAGATTATTGACTCTAGTGCAAGTGGGAGACTGTTGGAAATATGCCCTAGAGGCAATAATAAAAGCATTATTATTATATTTCCTTGTTCATGATAATTGTCTTTATTCATGCTATAATTGTGTTATTCGGAAATCGTAATACATGTGTGAATAACAGACACCGACATGTCCCTAGTGAGCCTCTAGTTGACTAGCTCGTTGATCAACAGATAGTCATGGTTTCCTGACTATGGACACTAGATGTCATTGATAACGAGATCACATCATTGGGAGAATGATGTGATGGACAAGACACAATCCTAAACATAGCACAAGATCGTATAGTTCGTTTGCTAGAGTTTTCCAATGTCAAGTATCTTTTCCTTAGACCATGAGATCGTGTAACTCCCGGATACCGTAGGAGTGCTTTGGGTATGCCAAACGTCACAACGTAACTGGGTGACTATAAAGGTAGACTACGGGTATCTCCGAAAGTGTCTGTTGGGTGACATGGATCAAGACTGGGATTTGTCACTCCGTATGACGGAGAGGTATCACTGGGCCCACTCGGTAATGCATCATCATAATGAGCTCAGAGTGACCAAGTGTCTGGTCACGGGATCATGCATTACGGTACGAGTAAAGTGACTTGCCGATAACGAGATTGAACGAGGTATTGGGATACCGACGATCGAATCTCGGGCAAGTAACATATCGATAGACAAAGGGAATAGCGTACGGGATTGATTAAATCCTCGACATCGTGGTTCATCCGATGAGATCATCGTGGAGCATGTGGGAGCCAACATGGGTATCCAGATCCCGCTGTTGGTTATTGACCGGAGAGTTGTCTCGATCATGTCTGCTTGTCTCCCGAACCCGTAGGGTCTACACACTTAAGGTTCGGTGACGCTAGGGTTATGAATATATGTATATGCAGAAACCCGAATGTTGTTCGGAGTCCCGGATGAGATCCCGGACATCACGAGGAGTTCCGGAATGGTCCAGAGGTAAAGAATTATATATAGGAAGTGCTATTTCGGGCATCGGGACAAGTTTCGGGGTTATCGGTATTGTACCGGGACCACCGGAAGGGTCCCGGTGGTCCACCGGGTGGGGCCACCTGTCCCGAGGGGCCACATGGGCTGTAGGGGGTGCGCCTTGGCCTAGATGGGCCAAGGGCACCAGCCCCTATAGGCCCATGCGCCTAGGGTTTCCACCATGGAAGAGTCCATGTGGTGGAAGGCACCCCTAGGTGCCTTGGGGGGGAGGGAAACCTCCCCTTGGCCACCGCCCCCCCCCCTAGTAGATGCCATCTACTAGGGCCGGCGCCCCCCCTGGCACCCCTATATATAGTGGGGGGAGAGGAGGGATTTTACACTAGCCCCTGGCGCCTCCACCTCCCCCCGTTACGTCTCTCCCTCGTAGTCTCGGTGAAGCCCTGCTGTTGTGAAGCCCTGCATCCACCACCACGCCGTCGTGCTGCTGGATCTTCATCAACCTCTCCTTCCCCCTTGCTGGATCAAGAAGGAGGAGACGTCTCCCGTCCCGTACGTGTGTTGAACGCGGAGGTGCCGTCCGTTCGGCGCTGGTCATCGGTGATTTGGATCACGTCGAGTACGACTACATCATCACCGTTCTTTTGAACGCTTCCGTGCGCGATCTACAAAGGTATGTAGATGCATCTAATCACTCGTTGCTAGATTAACTCCTAGATGATATTGGTGAAACGAGTAGGAAAATTTTTGTTTTCTGCAACGTTCCCCAACAGGCCTAAGCCGGACAGTTACTTTGGCTTGGTGCAACAATTCCTTGGGGCCGTGTCTCGGATCGACGCCATGAGGAGGTCGGCGTGCATAGAGGGTGCACGAATGGCTCTTCCCGCGCTAAAGCCTATGGGACGGATATGGAGGCCACTATTATAGCGACACAGGATCCGGCGGGAGGCCAATGTCCGGCCGAGCACTACTTGGCGCAGGTCAGAGAAGGTGCCCGCCTAATAAAGGCGCTGTGCTCGAAGAATGTCTTGTTCGAGTGATGAATCGAATCATTGTAAAAACAATGTTTATTTTGATTATGAGGCTATAATTATACTTTTTGCCTGAAA
>NC_041383.1:4362040-4437437 GCF_002162155.2 Triticum dicoccoides | reverse complement strand
TATATATATATATATATATATATATATATATATATATATATATATATATATATATATATATATATATATATATATATATATATATAAGTAATCCGAAAGTTAGCAGTCGTTGGCTTCAGCCCCCACGCATACAATGCGGGGGTGTTCATGAAAAATATGCTTAATCACACTTGATCCAACGTCTTGGTCCATTAAGGAGGTGATCGCACGTCGAACTAGGCAACCGGACTATATAGCTATAACACTTTCGCTTAGCCATGGGAGTCTAATGGTGGGGCTACTATGTAGCCCCTGGTACCTTCGCGTGCATCCGAATACGGGCGCGTATGTACATGGCCGGGAAACGGCCCTTCGTTAATGCGGAGGAATCCTAAAGATTCCGGTGAGTCTTTGAGTGGTTGAACAGTCTCTCGCAGTATCATGACAGTCATTTTTCGGCTTTCTCTACTGAGGTGCTCATCCGGAATAACCAAGGCACAATCGCAGTAGTTCTCCTTTGGCTGACTTAGCCAATAATAACGGAACGTAAGGCGGCAAACCCAGGAGTCGGGGAAACCCAACATTTGACCAAAGACATGATTCGGAGCTGATGCATATAAGCCCAAACTCATGACACCGAACACCCCCGAAGGTATTCGGTCTTTGTAAAAGAAAATAGGCTAAAGGAAGCCTATTATAAACCCTATATTTCCAGGTAATATGAGTTTATGTGTTCTGATGTACCGAAGGTAGTTCGGAGTCCCGGATGAGATCGGAGACATGACGAGGAGTCTCGAAATGGTTGAGACGTAAAGATTGATATATTGGACGACTATATTCAGACACTGGAAAGGTTCTGAGTGATTCGGGTATTTATCGGAGTACCGAAGAGTTACGGGAATTCGTCGGGGAGTATATGGGCCTTATTGGGCTTTAAGGGAGAGAGAGAGGCAGGCTGCGCACGCCCCAAGGCTTAGTCCGAATTGGACTAGGGGGAGGGGTGGCGCCCCCTCCTTCCTTCTCTTCTCTCTTACCTTTCCTTGACTCCTGCTCCTACTACATGGAAGGGGGAATCCTACTCCCGGTGGGAGTATGACTCCCCAGGGCGCGCCATAGAGAGGGTCGGCCCCTCCCCTCCTCTCCTCCTTTATATATGGGGGCAGGGGGGCACCTTTAGACACACAAGTTGATTTGTTGATCTCTCCTAGCCGTGTGCGGTGCCCCCCTCCACCATATTCCACCTCGGTAATATTGTAGTGGTGCTTAGGCGAAGCCCTGCGTCGGTAGTATCATCAACACCGTCATCACACCGTCGTGCTGACGGAACTCTCCCGCAAAGCTCTGCTCGATCGGAGTTCGTGGGACGTCATCGAGCTGAACATGTGCTAAACTCGGAGGTGCCGTACGTTCGGTACTTGGATCGGTCGGATCGTGAAGACATACGACTACATCACTACGTTGTTCTAATGCTTCCGCTTTCGGTCTACGAGGGTATGTGGACAATAATGTCCCCTCTCGTTGCTATGCATCACCATGATCTTGCGTGTGCGTAGGATTTTATTTGAAATTACTATATTCCCCTACACTGAGAATCCCAATGATATTTCTATCTCTGATGTTGAAACACAATCTGGTGATGAACATGAACCTAGTAATAATGTTCATGTTGATGCTCAACCTAGCAATAATAATGATGTAGAGATTGAACCTGTTGTTGATCTTGATAACCCACAATCAAAGAATCAATGTTATGATAAGAGAGATTTTGTTGCTAGAAAGCACGGTAAAGAAAGAGAACCATGGGTTTAGAAACCCATGCCTTTTCCTCCTAAGCCATCCAAGAAAAAGGATGATGAGGATTTTGATAGCTTTGCTGAAATGTTTAGACCTATCTTCTTACGTATGCGCTTGACTGATATGCTTAAAGTAAATCCTTATGCTAAATACGTGAAAGATACTATTACAAGTAAAAGAAAGATACCGGAAGCTGAAATCTCCACCATGCTTGTTAAATATACTTTTAAGGGTGGAATACCTAAGAAACTTGGAGATCCAGGAGTACCAACTATACCATGCTCCATTAAAAGAAACTATGTTAAAACTGCTTTATGTGATCTTGGAGCTGGTGTTAGTGTTATGCCTCTCTCTTTATATCGTAGACTTGAATTGAATAAGTTGACACCTACTGAAATATCTTTGCAAATGGCTGATAAATCAAATGCTATACATGTTGGTATTTGTGAGGATGTGCCTGTTGTGGTTGCAAATGTTACTATCTTAACGAACTTTATTATTCTTGATATTCTCGAGGATGATAGTATGTCGATTATCCTTAATAGACCCTTTTTGAATACTGCAGGGGCTTTTATTGATTGGAACAAAGGCAATGTCATTTTCATGTTAATGGTAATGAGCATATGGTACACTTTCCGAGGAAACAACCTCAAGTTCATAGCATCAATTCTATTGGAAAAATTCCAACGATTATTGTTGGAGGTTTTGAATTTCCTCTTCCTACTGTCAAGAAGAAATATGATATTCTTATTATTGGGGATGTGCATATCCCCATTGAGGTAACCTAGTGTTATTCGAAATTTCTCCAGTTCCATGTTATTCGGAATGAGTTTGTTAACAAGACTTGATCAGCCTTGTTAGTGGATTCCTTTTGATGAGCATGAGATGGATGAAATTAGAAGGCACAACCTTCTGTGCCCTCCTTTTACTTTCTGTTATTTAGGTTAAATAAAGTAAAAATAGTATTTTCTGTCAGTTTTCTGAATTATCCATGCAATAAAAAATACCCCGAAAATAAAAGTTCTCCAAATGCCCTGAAAATTTAGTATGAGTTTTTTGGAATATTTGAGAATATCTTGCACTGAGAACACAGCAGGGGGAGTTGGCACCTGGCCACGAGGGTCCAGGGCGCGCCCCCTACCTCGTGGGCCCATGGTGCCCCCCCTCCACTTATTCCTGCACCCACACACTTCTTCCTCCCAAAAAAATCACCATCCAGCTCAAGCACGAGTTCTAGCTCACTTTGCTGCCATTTTCGATCTCCTTGCTCAAAGCTCCATTCATAAAACTGCTTTGGGGGATTGTTCTTTGGTATGTGACTCCTCCAATGGTCCAATTAGTTTTTGTTCTAGTGCTTTATTCATTGCAAAATTTTGTTGCCTAGGTGACTCTATTCTTGAGCTTGCATGTCAAATTTATATGGTCCCAAGTAATTCTAATGCATGATATAGGCTCTAGGCACTTGTGGGAGTAGTTTCTATCAGTTTTGTTGAGTTAGATTCACTTTTATTTTGAGTTACTAAAATTTCAGAAAATTATTAAGAGATTTTTGAGGGGCTCCTCTAGCCAAGGCTCTAAGGATAAGCAAGCTAAGGAGAATGAAAATGCCAAGTATAATCTCCCCCGTGTGGCGGAAATACGGCCGTGTGAATGGCCTTGTGATGATTTCTTGAGAGCAGCCGGGATTTATGATGACTTTTATTCTTTGGCTGATAATGCGGGCCTCACCGACTTCCTCCACGACCAAGCTGAGCAGTATCTCTTACTCACCAATACTTTTGTGCAAAATTTCTACTTTGATCCTAAGAAAATCACCTCCTTCAGTAGCATTTCATTTATATGATGTGGCTAGGGAGATGTCATTATATGAATTTTGCACAGTTTGCAAGATACCTTTTGGGGGCAGCTTAGAGGAACCACATCGGAAAGATGTGGATGGATTTATTGATACTATTACTGTAGGGGAAACGAGGAAGGTTTCCGACGCAAGAATTACTAGCATACATTTTCCTGTTTTACGCTACTTTGCAATATTTGCTAGTCCATGCTTAATTGGTCGCGGAAATTGTAGAAACCTTAGTGTTCCAGATATTATTATTTTGTTCCATGCTTTATTTCATGATAACTCTGTTAGTATGGGCGCTATTATTGCTAAACGATTAAGCCTGAACCGTACAAAGGGCCCCATCTTTGGAGGTATCTATGTTGCACGCCTTGCTAAACATTTCAGGATACCTATTAGGCACTTTGAGAAAGAGGAAAAACTGTTGCCCCCTACTTTTCTAGAATATAAGAGCATGGTAGCACATGAGTTTATTGTTAAAAATGATGATAAGATGCTCTTATATAATTTGAGATTTAATAAGAAACACAGTGAGACTATTATCTTGCATGCACCCTCTTTGTTTGATTTAAGTGCAGGCCCTTACCTTGTCTTGCCGGAGGCCGTGTATGCGCTCCGTGGCCAGACATCAGCTCCAGAGCCCGAGCCAGAACCACCACTTGACCCTTATCGTCCATCATCCTATCAGTGGGATCTAGAGGAGATCGCCAGCCAGTGGCAATATGATGACACTCCTCAGTACACTGGGGAGAGTAGCTATGATCCATGGGCATAGAAAAACTTAGGCCAAAATCCTAAGCTTGGGGGAGTACATATTTCTCACCGACATTACATTCATGTTCACACACTCATTCTAGTCGTCGGTGCTCATACTTTTTCATTGTACTATCCATGCTAGTTTAATTTCTTTTTCTATCTTTCTTCTTGTGTGTTTGATAAACCTTAAGAAAAAACAAAAAAAATAGTTAGTTTACTTTCCATGTTTGTAGTAGTAATTAAAAGAAAACCCAAAAAGATTTCTCGATTCTTCTTTTGCTTGTTGGGAGCTTTCCCGTGTAAATAGTTTTATTTCTTTTCTTTCCTTTGGGGGTCAAGAGGAGAAGACCATAATGAAAATGTTTAGTGGCTCTCATATGAATGATTGTAGATTTAACCATGAACCCATATTACCTTGTCTTCTTCCTTGAATTGAATGCTTGCATATTCCAGCTTAGTCCAATGCACGTGCACTATTATTATTATACACATCGTTCGGTCATGGAAGTGAAAGGCAATAATGACGATATATGATGGACTGATTGAGATGAGAGAAGCTGGTATGAACTCGACCTCTCTTGTTTTTGTAAATATGATTAGTTCATCATTCCTGATTCGGCCTATTATGAATAAACATGTTTGCAATGACAATTAGAGATTATAGTTGCTTATGCCATGCTTAGTTAGCTAGGAGCTTATAATGGTTTACCTTCCGTGCCAACATGCTATTAAAATGGTTGTGATGTGGTATGATAGGGTGGTATCCTCCTTTGAATGATTCGAGTGACTTGACTTGGCACATGTTCACGCATGTAGTTGAAACCAACATAGCCTTCATGATATTTATGTTCATGGTGGATTATATCCTACTCATGCTTGCACTCGATGTTGATTAATTTTAATGCATGTTCATGACTATGTCGCTCTCTCAGTTGGTCACTTCCCAGTCTCTTGCTAGCATTCACCTGTACTAAGCGGGAATACTACTTGTGCATCCAAACTCCATAAACCCCAAAGTTATTCCATATGAGTCCACCATACCTTCCTATATGCGGTATCTACCTGCTGTTCCAAGTAAACTTGTATGTGCCAAACTCCAAACCTTCAAATGAAATTCTGTTTTGTATGCTCGAGCAGCTCATGTGTCAACTAGGGCTATGCGTATCTTCCATGCTAGGTGGATTATTCTCAAGGGGAGTGGACTACGCTCCTCATTTACGAGAAAATGGCTGGTAACCGGGATGCCCAGTCCCATGTTCAAATCAAATAAAAATAATTAAACAAAACTCCCCCAGGATTGTTGCTAGTTGGAGGCACCCGTTGTTTTGGGCAAGCCATGGATTGATGCTTGTTGGTGGTGGGGGATTATAAACTTTACCATTCTGTTTGGGAACCGCCTATAATGTGTGTAGCATGGAAGATATCGAGATCTCATAGTTGTTATGTTGACAGTGAAAGTATACCGCCCAAAATGTTATTCATCTCTATTTTAAAATCGAGCTCTGGCACCTCTACAAATTGCTGCTTCCCTCTGCGAAGGGCCTATCTATTTATTTTTATGTTGAGTCATCACCCTATTATTAAAAAGCACCCGCTGGAGAGCACCGCTGTCATTTGCATGCATTACTATTAGTTTATATTGGGTATGACTATGACTGGATCTCTTTTACCATGAATTACAATGTTTAGTCAGTCCTTGATCTTTAAAGGTGCTCTACATTTATGTTTTGCGGTCTAAGAAAGGGCTAGCAAGATACCATCTTGTTATATCATATTATGATTGTTTTGAGAAAGTGTTGTCATCCGAGTTTTATTATTATTGCTCGCTAGTTGATTATGCCATTGATATGAGTAAACATGAGACCTAAGTGTTATTGTGAATATGGTTAGTTCATAATCTTTGCTGAAAACTTGAATGCTGGCTTTACATATTTGCAACAACAAGAGCAAACCAAGTTTGTAAAAGTTTTTCTTTATCACTTTCAGTTTATCAACTAAATTGCTTGAGGACAAGCAAAGGTTTAAGCTTGGGGGAGTTGATACGTCTCCGTCATATCTACTTTTCCAAACACTTTTGCCCTTGTTTTGGACTCTAACTTGCATGATCTGAATGGAACTAACCCGGACTGCCGTTGTTTTCAGCAGAACTGCCATGGTGTTCTTTTTGTGCAGGAATAAAAGTTCTCGGAATGACCTGATAATCCACGGAGCACCTTTTCAGAATTAATAAAAAATACTGGCAAAAGAATTAGCGTCAGGGGGCCCACACGATGTCCACGAGGGTAGGGGGTGCGCCCCCTCCCCTAGGGCGCACCCCCTACCTCGTGGGTCCCCTGGACGTCCATCGACCTCAACTCCAACTCCATATATTTGCTTTCACAGAGAAAAAAATCAGAGAGAAAGTTTCATCATGTTTTACGATACGGAACTGCCGCCAAGCCCCAATCTCTCTCGGGAGGGCTGATCTCAAGTCCGTTCGGGGCTCCAGGGGGGGCTTCGTCGACGTCGTCATCATCAACCATTCTCCATCACCAATTTCATGATGCTCACCGTCGTGCGTGAGTAATTCCATCGTAGGCTTGCTGGACGGTGATGGATTGGATGAGATTTACCATGTAATCAAGTTAGTTTTGTTAGCGTTTGATCCCTAATATACATTATGTTCTGAGATTGATGTTGCTATGACTTTGCTATGCTTAATGCTTGTCACTAGGGCCCGAGTGCCATGATTTCAGATCTGAACCTATTATGTTTTCATGAATATATGTGAGTTCTTGATCCTATCTTGCTAGTCTATAGTCACCTATTATGTGTTATGATCCGACAACCCCGAAGTGACAATAATCATGATACTTCTCGGTGATGACCGTAGTTTGAGGAGTTCATGTATTCACTATGTGTTAATGCTTTGGTCTGGTACTCTATTAAAAGGAGGCCTTAATATCCCTTAGTTTCCACTAGGACCCCGCTGCCACGGGAGGGTAGGACAAAAGATGTCATGCAAGTTCTTTTTCATAAGCATGTATGACTAGATTCGGAATACATGCCTACATTACATTGATGAATTGGAGCTAGTTCTGTGTCACCCTATGTTATAACTATTACATGAGGAATCGCATCCGACATAATTATCCATCACTGATCCAATGCCTACGAGCTTTTCACATATTGTGCTTTGCTTATTTACTTTACCGTTGCTGCTATTACAATTACTACAAAACTGCTACTGCTACTTTTGCTACTGTTACCGTTACTTCCATACTACTTTGCTACTAAATACTTTGCTGTAGATACTAAGTTATCCAGGTGTGGTTGAATTGACAACTCAACTACTAATACTTGAGAATATTATTTGGCTCCTCTTGTGTCGAATCAATAAATTTGGGTTGAATACTCTACCCTCAAAAACTGTTCCGGTCCCCTATACTTGTGGGTTATCAATACTCTAGATGCATGCTTGATAGCGGTCGATGTATGGAGTAATAGTAGTAGATACAGGCAGGAGTTGGTCTACTTGACACGGACATGATGCCTTTGTTCATGATCGTTGCCTGATATGTCGTGATAAGTATGCACTTTTCTATCAATTGCTCGGCAGTAATTTGTTCACCCACCGTAGTATATGCTATCTTGAGAGAAGCCACTAGTGAAACCTACGGCCCCTGGGTCTCTTTTCCATATTATTGAATCTCGTTTACATCTTGCTAGTTTTCGATCTATTATTTTGCAATCTTTACTTTCCAATCTATACAACCAAAAATACCAAAAATATTTACTTACCGTTTATCTATCTCTATCAGATCTCACTTTTGCGAGTGACCGTGAAGGTATTGACAACCCCTTTACCGCGTTGGTTGCAAGTTCTTGATTGTTTGTGCAGGTATTCGGTGACTTGTTCGTCGTCTCCTACTGGATTGATACCTTGGTTCTCAAAACTGAGGGAAATACTTACACTACTTTGCTGCATCACCCTTTCCTCTTCAAGGGAAAACCAACACAAGCTCGAGAGGTAGTAGTATGTATTTTGCAAATCTCTATGTCTCCCTCCTTGACCAAATCTCGGATGGAGTTGAAGCGTCTCTTGATATGTTTGGTCTTTTTGTGAAATCTGGATTCCTTCGCCAAGGCAATTGCTCCAGTATTGCCACAGAAGATTTTCGTTGGACCCGATGCACTACGTATTACACCTAGATCGGATATGAACTCCTTCATCCAGACTCCTTCATTTGCTGCTTCTGAAGCAACTATGTACTCCGCTTCACATGTAGATCCCGCCATGATGCTCTGCCTGGAGCTGCACCAACCGACAACTCCACCATTCAATAAAAATACGTATCCGAATTGTGACTTAGAGTCATCCGGATCAGTGTCATAGCTAGCGTCGATGTAACCATTTACGACAAGCTCTTTGTCACCTCCATAAACTAGAAACATATCCCTTGTCCTTTTCAGGTACTTTAGTATGTTCTTGACCGCTATCCAGTGATCCACTCTTGGATTACTTTGGTACCTCCCAGCTAAACTTATAGCAAGGCACACATCAGGTCTGGTACACAGCATAGCATACATGATAGAACCTATGGCTGAGGCATAGGGAATGACTTTCATTTTCTCTCTATCTTCTACAGTGGTCGGGCATTGAGTCTGACTCAATTTCACACCTTGTCACACAGGCAAGAACCCTTTCTTAGACTGATCCATTTTGAACTTCTTCAAAACTTTATCAAGGTGTGTGCTTTGTGAAAGTCCTATCAAGCATCTTATCTATCTCTATAGATCTTGATGCCCAATATGTAAGCAGCTTCACAGAGGTCTTTCATTGAAAAACTCTTATTCAAGTATCCCTTTATGCTATTTAGAAATTCTACATCATTTCCAATCAATAATATGTCATCCACATATAATATCAGAAATGCTATAGAGCTCCCACTCACTTTCTTGTAAATACAGGCTTCTCCAAAAGTCTGTATAAAACCATATGCTTTGATCACCTCATCAAAGCGTATATTCCAACTCCGAGATGCTTGCACTAGTCCATAAATGGATCGTTGGAGCTTGCACACTTTGTTAGCACCTTTAGAATCGATAAAACCTTCTGGTTGCATCATATACAACTCTTCTTCAAGAAATCCATTAAGGAATGCAGTTTTGACATCCATTTGCCAGATTTCATAATCATAAAATGCGGCAATTGCTAACATAATTCGGACAGACTTAAGCATCGCTACGGGTGAGAATGTCTCATCATAGTAAACTCCTTGAACTTGTCGAAAACCCTTTGCAACAAGTCGAGCTTTATAGACAGTAACATTACCATCAGCGTCAGTCTTCTTCTTGAAGATCCATTTATTCTCTATGGGTCGCCGATCATCGGGTAGATCCACCAAAGTCCACACTTTGTTCTCATACATGGATCCTGTCTCAGATTTCATGGCCTCAAAACATTTATCTGAATCTTGGCTCGTCATAACTTCTTCATAGTTCGTAGGTTCATCATGATCAAGTAGCATAACTTCCAGAACAGGATTATCGTACCACTCTGGTGTGGATCGTGCTCTGCCAGACCTACGAGGTTCTGTAGTAACTTGATCTGAACTTTCATGATCTCTATCATTAGCTTCGTCCCCAATTGGTGTAGGCATCACGGGAACAGATTTCTCGGATGAGCTACCTTCTAAATTGAGAGCAGCTACAATTACCTCATCAAGTTCTACTTTCCTCCCACTCACTTCTTTCGAGAGAAACTCCATCTCTAGAAAGGTTCCGTTCTTACACTAGTAGAAAAAGGGCCATTTGTCCCGGTTCGTAAGGGCCTTCTATCCCGGTTTAGGAACCGGGACTAAAAGGTCGTTACTAATGCCCTTGGCTTTTAGTCCCAGTTCTTACACGAACCGGGACAGATGGGCCTACACATGGCCGCTGCGGCCAGCCCAGGCAAGGGGGCCTTTGGTCCCGGTTGGTGACATAAACCGGGACCAAAAGGCATCCACGCGTCAGCAGCTGGCTGGAGCTGAGGTTTTTTTAAGGGGCTGGTTTAGGGGTTTTGGGGGTTAATTTAGGTTGTTATTAGCTAGCTAATGGAGTGAAGTGTCCTTTCTTATTTCTCTGTGCTTCATTTTCCAACGCTACTGCTATGTTCATTTCACCCGCTCATATATAATAACTCTTCATGCTCGCATCATGCATCATCATATATAATAACAAGTCCTACTAATCATGCATCATCATACAACTTCTACTCATTATTAATAGCAAGTCATACGATCATCATCTTCATAGTCATCGAACCAACCCTACTTAATTGTTCTTAGCACATGATCATCAGTATTAAGTAGGACCTAAATACCCTTAAGGTAAAATAGCATAAAACAATATAGACCCTGACTCTCCATTATGGAGAATGGAGATCATCCTGTCTCCAATTCTTGCGCTTC
The DNA here is from genome assembly GCF_002162155.2 of Triticum dicoccoides. Classification (NCBI taxonomy): domain Eukaryota; kingdom Viridiplantae; phylum Streptophyta; class Magnoliopsida; order Poales; family Poaceae; genus Triticum; species Triticum dicoccoides. The sequence goes on along the minus strand of NC_041383.1, from coordinate 4,426,631 downwards.
GCTTCCTTTTGCTTCCAAGAACCTCCTTACGACTGTCCATACATTTTTTCCATTCTTTAATTGTCATGTCTCCACTTCTTTTAGAAATCTGGTATGGACAGTTGAGATTCATAGGATGACCTGGTTGTATGTTCAAAACATCAAGGCGACCATGCTGATACATCAGATGAGGCACACAATCATTCGGGATTATCTATTGAAAAACATAGTAATAACTTCGTACTTAGCAATGATGTACTAGTTTTAGAAGTATGCAAAAGATGCACGGATGTCGTAATAGTAAAAAATCTTACCAGGGTATCTCCATGGTAGTTACCATAGTTCAACATGTGCACTAGTGGAACGTATTGACCATAATGTTGAGGAGTTCGATTGTAGATATTGTAATTCTCAAGATCAGTACAAAATGCGATCAGATGATTTTTCTCCTGATAAGTTAATTCGGAGCCATCGGTGTAGTGGGTTTTGTCTACCATCTTCCGCACATTCTTTGAAGAATGAAAATAAGCTGTCAATGGAAATAAGCTGTCAACTATTTTGAAATAAAGAATATAAATTACTTAATAACTATGTTTGAGAAGCTCATATAGGGGAAGAATTGGAAGCGTATCAACAAGGACCCAAATGTCCATATTGTCTTGCTTGATTTTAGGATCACCAAGATCCATGGTGACAAGCATACCCAACCATACATCTTGCAAAGTGCTTCCCAATTTTTTCAACCAAAATGGGTTACACTCTTAGAATTGTACAACTTTACTTCAAAATCAACACCATGATGGGTCCTTAGGTGATTTTTTTTGTTTCCATACTTTCATGGTCTTCAAAACCCATCCTCTCCAAGACATAGCATCTTGCATAGCATGGGATAAGCTAGTCGAATTGGAAAAGATGAAAAGTACATGTTGAAATAGTTGAGGTCGTGCTTAATTACAAAAAAAACTCGGGTCGTCGTTGTGTAACATTTCAACATCGAAGGTCCCCTCGAGCTTAATGCTGAAGCGCTGATCTTCGTCCAGCTCAAGGAACCTGTCGCACATACCTTGGTCGTCGTGGCACGAGTCGCACTCCCCGGGCGGTTTTCGACGTCCGAGTACGACATTTCCTATGTTCATAATTCAAATATTAAACTTGTACAATTAAATATATGTACTAAAAAACTAAATTAGATCATTATTATTCATCACGAGTTGACTATTGGTCTGTCGAGCCTTTTCTTGAAAAATCTCAGCACATATTCGACCATCGGTGATGGTAGCTCCTCCTTTCATTCCCGAGTGCATTACACCAAATTGTCTAGCACACGGGAATGAAGGAGAAGCTACCCCATGACAATAGTCAGGATTCTTTATCCTCTCATATATATATGGTCGGAGACTCTCCCTCACTGATTCCTCTCTGACATCTGCGACCGTCGGTGATGGTAGCTCCTCCTATCGTTCCCGAGTGCATTACACCAAATTGTGTCTAGCACATGGGAACGAAGGAGAAGCTACCCCCACGACAACAGTCGGGATTCTTCGTCCTCTCATATATGGTGGAGACTCGACAGACTTAAAGTCAACCCGAGGACTCATATTATAGGACTCATATTGACATGGAGATTTGGTTGGTCTCACCTCGAGGTCGGAGGAGGGTCGGTGACGGGGACGACGGTGCGGATGATGGAGGGGGCTCCTAGATTTCTGTAAAAACAAAAACCCTATAAGCTATCAACTAATCAAATGCATACACCTTGCATATATAGTGCTCTCCAATTTTAGCATTCAAAGTAGGATTACTTTTCCAATTAATTTGAGCATTCTCAATAAGCAAAACCAAATCGTAAAATAAAGTAGTATTCAAATTAGCATGCATTCAATTATAAGCAAAACTACATCATCTCTTGTGTCTGTACATCGTCGAATATTATCACTAATACTCCTCGAATACTATCATACATATAGCATCGCTAATACTGCTAGAACCGTAGCGCCTGACGGGTATCGTCGCGAGCGATGGACACCCAAAGAGAAGGAACCATCACAGGATCATAGCTCCAGTGAGATCCCTGAAGAACCTGCCAGGTATTGTCGAACCTGCCCTCCAACGCAACCATGTAGCGACGGACGTGCTCGTCCTCCTCGCTGACATGGTAACGTACCACCTCCGCGGTGTCCGGAAGCCTCGGCACCGTCACTGGCCCACGCGACCGCCACCAAATAAGGATCGGGTAAATTGAAAAAAAACATCTAATTCAACTAATCTAAAATACATGGAAAAACATCTAATTCAACTAATCTAACTAATTTTATTAAACACTTACTACATATATGAATAAAATGAAAAAAAAAGAGCCGGGGCAGCGGCTCACAGCGGGGCTGGCCAGCGAGGGCGACGGCGGGGGCGGCGACGGCGTCGATGGTGGGGGCGGTGGACGGAGTCGGCGTGTAGAGGATCCGAGCGGGCGCGCGGAGCAGGGCACGGTCGACGGCGACAACGTTGGCGGCGGACGGCGAGGGCATGGGCGGCGGACGGCGGCGGCGTGGGCTCCGGGGCGGGGCGACGGGGACGGCATCGGCATGGGCTCCGGGGCGGGGGTGACGGTGACGGTGTCCGGCAGCCTGGCGACGTCCTCTCCGCGCGCGTCGTCGGGGGCGAACTTCAAGATGCAAACCAAAATTTTCACAAGTGTGCCTTATATACGTGAAGCTTTGGTCCCGGTTCTTGTCACGGACCAGGACCAATGCCCGTCTTTGGTCCCGGTTGGTGTCACCAACCGGAACCAAAGGCCTCTTTTCAGCAGCCCAAAGGGCGGGAAACAGAGACCTTTGGTCCCGGTTGGTGGGAGCAACCGGGACCAAATTTGTGTTGGTCCCGGTTGGTGCTAAGAACCGGTACCAATTCCGCCCATTAATCCCGGTTGGTGGCACCAACCGGGACCAAAGGTCGTGTGCTGGAACTGGCGCGGTGCGGTGCTATGTTTAGTCCCACCTCGCTAGCCGAGAGGGGCTCGGAGTGGTTTATAAGCCCTGCCAAACCAACCACTTCAAGCTCCTCTCTACTGCATGCTCACGGGCCTATATTCACTCTGTGTGCTTGTGGGCCTATTGGGCCTACTGCGGGCCTGCATCCTGGCCCTAATATTGGGTTTCTAGTCGTATGCTGGCCGTGGTGGCCCTGTAGGTGGCACTTTTTTTAAAAAAAATCCAGCTTTTTTGCTTTCTTTTTTGTTTCTAATTACTTATTTAGTTTCTTAGACATGTCCTTCACATAGATAACCTGTGCCACATCATTGGCTAGGACGAACGGTTCGTCAGTGTACCCAAGATTGTTCAGATCCACTCTTGTCATTCCGTACTGTGGGTCTACCTGTACCCCGCCTCCTGACAGATTGACCCATTTGCATTTAAACAAAGGGACCTTAAAATCTACTCAGTAGTCAAGTTCCCATATGTCCACTATGTAACCATAATATGTGTCCTTTCCCCTCTCGGTTGCTGCATCAAAGAGGACACCGCTGTTTTGGTTGGTGCTCTTTTGATCTTGGGCGATCGTGTAAAATGTATTCCCATTTATCTCGTATCCTTTGTAAGTCATTACAGTCGAGATGGTCCCTTGGACAACAAGTACAACTCATCACAAATAGTGTTGTCACCTCTGAGACGTGTTTCCAACCAACTTCTGAAAGTCCTGATCTGTTCACATGTAATCCAGTCGTTGCACTACTCGTCAGCGGGTGCTCTCAACTTCCCGTCTTTCTTACGGTCCTTGCTGTGCCATCGCATCAACTTGGCATGCTCTTTGTTTTTGAACAGTCGTTTCAACCTTGGTATTATAGGAGCATACCACATCACCTTCGCAGGAACCCTCTTCCTGCGGGGCTCGCCGTCAACATCACCAGGGTCATCTCATCTGATCTTATACTGCAATGCACCGCATACCGGTCATGCGTTCAAATCCTCGTACGCATCGCGGTAGAGGATGCAGTCATTAGGGCATGCATGTATCTTCTGCACCTCCAATCCTAGAGGGCATACGACCTTCTTTGCTGCGTACGTACTGTCGGGCAATTTGTTATCCTTTGGAAGCTTCTTCTTAAATATTTCTAGTAGCTTCTCAAATCCTTTGTCAGGCACAGCATTCACTGCCTTCCACTGCAGACATTCCAGTACGGTACCCAGCTTTGTGTTGCCATCTTCGCAATTGGGGTACAACCCTTTTTTGTGATCCTCTAACATGCGATCGAACTTCAGCTTCTCCTTTTGACTTTCGCATTGCGTCCTTTCATCGACAATGACCCGGCGGAGATCATCATCATCAGGCACATCGTATGGTTCCTATTGATCTTCAGCAGCTTCCCCCGTTGCAGCATCATCGGGCACATCGTCTGGTTCCTCTTGATCTTCAGCAGCTCCCCCCCGTTGCAGCATCATCGTATTCAGGGGGCACATAGTTGTCATCGTCCTCTTCTTCTTCACCGTCTTCCATCATAACCCCTATTTCTCCGTGCCTCATCCAAACATTATAGTGTGGCACGAAACCCTTGTAAAGTAGGGGGGTGAAGGATTTTTCGGTCAGAGTAAGACTTCGTATTCTCACATTTAGGGCATGGACAACACAGAAAACCATTCCTCTTGTTTGCCTCAGCCACTTCGAGAAAATCATGCACGCCCTTAATGTACTCGGAGGTGTGTCTATCACCATACATCCATTGTCGGTTCATTTGTGTGCATTATATATAGTTATGTGTGTCAAAAGTATGGAAATCAGACAATATCTATCTTAAGTAAGAAAATCAGACAAGTATCTATCTAAAGTAAGAAAATCAGAAAGAAGATAAGAACAAGAGGCTCATCATGGTGGTGCCGGCGACGAGATCGGCGCGGGCGATCAACGGCGGTGAAAACGGGGACGGGGCGTGATGGACCCCTAAATCTAGACAAATCTCGGGAAAAATTGAGCTTCGAGGTCGAGCTTCGAGAGGAGAAAGCTTAACTAGTGTGGCTCGGGCATTTCATCGAACACCTCATATGCATAGGAGCTGAGCTAGAGCACCCAAATGCCCTCCCCTCGCCGGCCAGAAAAAACAAAGCACAGTGGAGTGCTCTGCCGCGGTGATGGATATATATAGGCAAATTATTTCCCCCGGTTCGTGGCATGAACCAGGACTAAATTAACCCTTCTATACCGGTTCAAGGCACGAACCGGTACCAATGGCTATGGGCTAGGAGCGCGGCCCATTGGTCCTAGTTCGTGCCTAGAACCGGGACAAATGGATCCAGACGAACCGGGACCAACGCCCATGAGGCCCCGGCTGGCCCCCTGGGCTCATGAACCGGGTCTAATTCCCCCCATGGGTCCCGGTTCGTGAAGAACCGGGAGTAATGGCCTGGCAAGGCCCGAACCAAAGCCCTGTTTTCTACTAGTGTTACTAACAAAAATCTTGCCTTCGGACTTGTGATAGAAGGTGTACCCAATTGTTTCTTTAGGGTAACCTTTGAAGACACATTTCTCCGATTTGGGTTCGAGCTTATCGGGCTGAAGCCTTTTCACATAAGCATCACATCCCCAAACTTTCAGAAACGACAACTTAGGTTTGTTGCCAAACCATAGTTCATACGGTGTCGTCTCAATGATTTTTAATGGTGCCCTGTTTAAAGTGAATGCAACTATCTCTAATGCATAACCCCAAAATGATAGTGGTAAATCGTTAAGAGACATCATAGATCGCACCATATCCAATAAAGTGCGGTTACGATGTTCAGACACACCATTACGCTATGGTGTTCCAGGTGGCGTGAGCTGTGAAACTATTCCACATTGTTTTAAATGAAGGCCAAACTTGTAACTCAAATATTCTGCTCCAAGATCAGATTGTAGCAACTTTATTTTCTTGTTACGATGATTCTCCACTTCACCCTGAAATTCTTTGAACTTTTCAAATGTTTCAGACTTGTGTTTCATTAAGTAGATATACCCATATCTGCTCAAATCATCTATGATGGTCAGAAAATAACGATACCCGCCACGAGCATCAACACTCATTGGACCACATACATCGGTATGTATTATTCCAATAAGTTAGTAGCTCATTCCATTGTTCCGGAGAACGGAGTTTTAGTCATCTTGCCCATAAGGCACGGTTCGCAAGTATCAAATGATTCATAATCAAGTGATTCCAAAAGTCCATCTTTATGGAGTTTCTTCATGCGCTTTACACTGATATGATCCAAACGACAGTGTCACAAATAAGTTGCACTATCATTATCAACTTTACATCTTTTGGCATCAATATTATGAATATGTGTATCAACACGATCAAGATTCAACAGAAACAGACCACTCTTCAAGGGTGAATGACCATAACATATATTATTCATATAAATAGAACAACCATTATTCTCTGATTTAAATGAATAACCGTTTTGCACTAAACAAGATCTAGATATAATGTTCATGCTAAACACTGGCACCAAATAACAATTATTCAGGTTTAAAACTAACCCCGAAGGTAGATGTAGAGATAGCACGCCGACGACGATCACATCAACCTTGGAACCATTTCCGACGTGCATCGTCACCTTGTCCTTAGCCACTCTTTATTTAATCCGTAGTCCCTGCTTCGAGTTACAAATATGAGCAACCGAACCGGTATCAAATTCCTAGACACAACTACGAGAATTAATTAAGGTACACATCTATAACATGTATATCACATATACCTTTGTTCACCTTGCTATCCTTCTTATACGCCAAATACTTGGGGCAGTTCCGCTTCAAGTGACCAGTCCCTTTGCAGTAGAAGCACTCTGTTTCAGGTTTGGGTCCAAACTTGGGTTTCTTCCCAGGAGCGACAACTTGCTTGTCAGTCTTTTTGAAGTTCCCTTCTTTTCACCCTGGCCCTTTTTCTTGAAACTAGTGGTCTTGTTAACCATCAACACTTGATGCTCCTTCTTGATTTCCACCTCCACGGCCTTTAGCATCGCGAAGAGCTCGGGAATAGTTTTTTTCATCCCTTGCATATTGTAGTTCATCATGAAGCCTTTGTAGCTTGGTGGCAGTGATTGAAGAACTCTGTCAATGACACAATCATCTGGAAGTTTAACTCCCAGCTGAGTCAAGTGATTATGGTACCCAGACATTTTGAGTATGTGCTCACTAACAGAACTATTCTCCTCCATCTTGCGGCTATAGAACTTGTTGGAGACTTCATATCTCTCAACTCGGGCATTTGCTTGAAATATTAACTTCAACTCCTAGAACATCGCATATGGTCCATGACGTTCAAAATGTCTTTGAAGTCCCGATTCTAAGCCGTAAAGCATGGCACACTGAACTAACGAGTAGTAGTCAGGCCGAGCTTGCCAGGCGTTCACAACGTCAGCTTTTGCTCCTGCAGCAGGCCTCGCACCGAGTGGTGCATCAAGGACATAATTCTTCTGAGCAGCAATGAGGATAATCCTCAAGTTACGGACCCAGTCCGTGTAGTTGCTGCCATCATCTTTCAACTTAGCTTTCTCTAGGAACGCATTAAAATTCAAAGGAACGGTAGCACGGGCCATTGATCTACAACATAGATATGCAAAAACTATCAGGACTAAGTCATGATAAATTAAGTTCATGATAAATTAAGTTCAATTAATCATATTACTTAAGAACTCCCACTTAGATAGACATAACTCTAGTCATCTAAATGATACGTGATCCAAATCAACTAAACCATGTCCGATCATCACGTGAGATGGAGTAGTTTTCAATGGTGAACATCACTATGTTGATCATATATACTATATGACTCACGTTCGACCTTTCGGTCTCTAGTGTTCCAAGGCCATATATGTATCTGCTAGGCTCGTCAAGTTTAACACGAGTATTCTGCGTGTGCAAATCTGGCTTGCACCTATTGTATTTGAACGTAGAGCTTATCACACCCGATCATCATGTGGTGTCTCAGCACGAAGAACCTTTGCAATGGTGCATACTCGGGGTGAACACTTATACCTTGAAATTTTAGTGAGGGATCATCTTATAATGCTACCGCCGTACTAAGCAAAATAAGATGCATAAAAGATAAACATCACATGCAATCAAAATATATGACATGATATGGCCATCATCAACTTGTGCTCATGATCTCCATCACCGAAGCAAAGTCATGATCTCCATCGTCACCGGCTTGACACCTGGATCACCATCGTAGCATCGTGGTCATTGATAACCCACAAGTGTAGGGGATCGCAACAGCTTTCGAGGGTGAAGTACAACCCAAATTTATTGATTCGACACAAGGGGAGCCAAAGAATATTCTTGAGTATTAGCAGTTGAGTTGTCAATTCAACCACACCTGGATAACTTAGTATCTGCAGCAAAGTATTTAGTAGCAAAGTAGTATGATAATAAAGGTAACAGTGGCAAAAGTAAAGATAATAGTTTTTGGATTTCTGTAGTAGTTGTAACAGTAGCAACGGAAAAGTAAATAAGCGAAGAACAATATATCAAAAGCTCGTAGGCAATGGATCAGTGATGGATAATTATGCCGGATGCGATTCCTCATGTAATAGCTATAACATAGGGTGACACAGAACTAGCTCCAATTCATCAATGTAATGTAGGCATGTATTCCGTAAATAGTCATACGTGCTTATGGAAAAGAACTTGCATGACATCTTTTGTCCTACCCTCCCGTGGCAATGGCGAACGGAAACTAAGGGATATTAAGGCCTCCTTTTAATAGAGAACCAGAACAAAGCATTAGCACATAGTGAATACATGAACTCCTCAAACTATGGTCATCACCGAGAAGTATCCCGATTATTGTCACTTCGGGGTTGTCGGATCATAACACATAATAGGTGACTATAGACTTGCAAGATAGGATCAAGAACACACATATATTCATGAAAACATAATAGGTTCAGATCTGAAATCATGGCACTCGGGCCCTAGTGACAAGCATTAAGCATAGCAAAGTCATAGCAACATCAATCTCAAAACATAGTGGATACTAGGGATCAAACCCTAACAAAACTAACTTGATTACATGGTAAATCTCATCCAACCCATCACCGTCTAGCAAGCCTATGACGGAATTACTCACGCACGGTGGTGAGCATCATGAAATTGGTGATGGAGGATAGTTGATGATGACGACGGCGACGAATCCCCCTCTCTGGAGCCCCGAACAGACTCCAGATCAGCCCTCCCAAGAGAGATTAGGGCTTGGCGGCGGCTCCGTGTCGTCAAAGGCGATGAAACTTTCTCCCTGATTTTTTTCTCCACGAACGTGAATATATGGAGTTGGAGTTGAGGTCGGTGGAGGTCCAGGGGGCCCACGAGATAGGGGGGCGCCCCCCTGTCTCGTCGACAGGCCCTGGGCCCCCTGATGTATTTCTTTTGCCCAGAAATTATTATTAATTCCAAAAAGTGCCTCCGTGGGTTTTCAGGACATTCCGAGAACTTTTCTTTTCTACACATAAAACAACATCATGGCATTTCTGCTGAAAACAGTGTCAGTCCGGTTTAGTTTCATTCAAATCATGCAAGTTAGAGTCCAAAACAAGGGCAAAAGTGTTTGGAAAAGTAGATAAGTTGGAGACGTATCAACTCCCCCAAGCTTAAACCTTTGCTTGTCCTCAAGCAATTCAGTTGATAAACTAAAAGTGATAAAGAAAAACTTTTACAAACTCTGTTTGCTCTTGTTGTTGTAAACATGAAAAGCCAGCATTCAAGTTTCAGCAAATATTATGAACTAACCATACTCACAATAACACTTGGGTATCACAATTACTCATATCAATAGCATAATCAGGTAGCGAGCCATAATAATAAAACTCGGATGACAACACTTTCTCAAAACAATCATAACATGATATAACAAAATGGTATCTCGCTAGCCCTTTCCGAGACAGCAAAACATAAATGCAGAGCACCTTTAAAGATCAAGGACTGACTAAACATTGTAATTCGTGGTAAAAGAGATCCAGTCAAGTCATACCCAATATAAACCAATAGTAATGAATGCAAATGACAGTGTGCTCTCCAGCGGGTGCTTTTTAATAAGAAGGGTGATGACTCAACATAAAAGTAAATAGATAGGCCCTTCACAGAGGGAAGCAGGGATTTATACAGGTGCTAGAGCTCGATTTTAAAATAGAGATTGAACAACATTTTGAGTGCCATACTTTCACTGTCAACGAAACAACTATGAGATGGTTGTATCTTCCATACTACATGCATTATAGGCAGTTCCCAAACAGAATGGTAAAGGTTTATACTCTCCCAACCACCAACAAGCATCAATCCATGGCTTGCTCGAAACAACGAGTGCCTCCAACTAACAACAGCCCTGTGGGAGTTTTGTTTAATTATTTTTATTTGCTTTGATCTTTTTGGATCATGGGACTGGGCATCCCGGTTACCAGCCCTTTCTCGTGAATGAGGAGCGGAGTCCACTCCTCTTGAGAATAACCCACCTAGCATGGAAGATATAGGCAGCCCTAGTTGTAACATGAGCTGCTCGAGCATACAAAACAGAATTTCATTTGAAGGTTTGGAGTTTGGCACATACAAATTTACTTGGAACGGCAGGTAAATACCACATATAGGAAGGTATAGTGGACTCATATGGAGCAACTTTGGGGTTTAAGGAGTTTGGATGCACAAGCAGTATTCCCGCTTAGTACAGGTGAAGGCTAGCAAATAAGACTGGCAAGCGACCAACTGAGAGAGCGACACAGTCATGAACGTGCATTAAAATTAATTCACACTGAATACAAGCCTGAGTAGGATATAATCCACCATGAACATAAATATCATGAAGGCTATGTTGATTTGATTCAACTACATGCGTGAACATGTGCCAAGTCGAGTCACTTAATTCATTCAAAGTAGGATACCATCCCATCATACCACATCATAAATAGCATGTTGGCACGCAAGGTAAACCATTATAACTCATAGCTAATCAAGCATGGCACAAGCAACTATAATTTCTAGATGTCATTGCAAATATGTTTACTTCATAATAAGCTGACTCAGAAACGATGAACTCATCGTATTTATAAAAACAAGAGAGGTCGAGTTCATAACAGCTTTTCTCATCTCAATAAGTCCATCATATATCGTCATTATTGCCTTTCACTTGCATGACCGAACGATGTGTATAATAATAAGAGTGCATGTGCATTGGACTAAGCTGGAATCTGCAAACATTCAACTCAAGAGAGAAGACAAGTAATATGGGCTCTAGGTTAAATAAACAATCATGCATATGAGAGCCACTAAAGATTTTCAATATGGTCTTCTCGACCCCCAAAGGAAAGAAAATAAAATAAAACTATTTACACGGGAAAGCTCCAAACAAGTAAAAAGAAAAACTAAAAATATTTTTGGGTTTTCATTTTAATTTCTACTACAAGCATGGAAATTAAACTAACTAATTTTTTGGTTTTTCTTAAGGTTTATCAAACACACAAGAAGAAAACTAGAAAAAGAAATTTAAACTAGCATGGATAATACAATGAAAGAGTATGAGCACCGACGACTAGTGTGTGAACATGAATGTAAAGTCGGTGAGAAATACATACTCCCCCAAGCTTAGGCTTTTGGCCTAAGTTGGTCTAGTACCAAGGACCGCCGCTACTCTCCCCGGTGTAATGGGAGGTGTAATCAGGATACCACTGGCTGGTCATCTCCGGATCCCACTGAACAGATGATGCACGATAAGGGTCCAGTTCAAGTTTTGGCTCAGGTTCAGGTTTTGGAGTAAAAGCTTGGGCTCGATGATTGTTCACCGCTTCTGGTGTGACAAGAAAATTTTCTGCAAGCAAATCAAACAACAGAGGCGCAGGCAAAATAATAATCTCAATGTGTTTCTTATTGAATTTAAGTTTATACAAGAGCATCCTATCTTCGCTGTCAAGAATAAACTTGTGTGCTACCATGCTCTTGTAATCTAAAATGTGAGGAGGCAATATTGTCTCCTCTTTCTCAAGATGCCTAATGGGTATCTGAAAATGTCTAGCAAGACGTGCAACATAGATACCTCCAAATATGGGGCGTTTTGTACGATTCAGGGCTAGCCGTTTAGCAACGACGGCACCCATACTAAAAGTATTGTATCCAAGCAAGGCATGTTGAAGAATGATAATATCAGGAACACTTAAGTTTCCACTATTTCCACGACCAATCAAGCATCTACTAGCGAATATGGCAAAGTAGCATAAAACAGGAAAGTGTATGCTAGAGATTTTTGCCTCGGAACCCTTCTTTGGCTCTTCTACAGCGATAGTATTAACAAAGCCATCCACATCTTTACCATGGGGTTCCTCTAATTCTCCCTCTCGTGGGGATATACCAAGATAATTAGCCACACGGGTTGCATAAATTCCTCCAAATAAATCTCCCTTTCTACTATTATTCTGCAACCTACGTGCAACTATTGCCCCAAAGTTATAACCTTTAAAACCTAACAGAGCACTCTTGAGGACACACAGATCAGGGACACACATGTGACATGCTTCATCCTTACCATTAATACATCTACCAATGAAGAGAGCAAAATAATGTATAGCAGGAAAATGAATGCTCCCTATGGTAGCTTGTGCTATGTCCCTAGATTCCCCCACAGTAATACTAGCAAGAAAATCTCTAAATTCAGATTTGTGAGGATTATTAATATTACCCCACTGCGGGAGTTTGCAAACAGTTGTGAAATCCTCTAAATCCATGGTATAAGATGTATCATAAATATCAAATATGACACTAGGAGAATTACGGGCACAGTTATATTTGAACCTCCGCACAAAAGAATCAGTCAATTGATAATACTGCGGACACTTATCTTGTAAGAAGTCCTCCAGCTCGGCATTACGCACATACGCGTCAAATTCCTCCTTGAAGCCTACTTTGACCATAAAATCATCGGATGGCCACTTACAAGCTCGTACGTCCGTGTCCCTCGGCAATTCAATATCTTGCTCACGTATAGCAATCCTTGGCCCTTTCTTTGCCGAGGAACCACCTTGGTACATTCTTCTAAGCATAATTCTTTTTTTGAAAATTTCTGAAATTTTAGTAACTTCAAAATAAAAGTGAATAAAATTGAACAAGATTGGTAGCAACTACTCCTACAAATGCCTAGAGCCTATATCATGCATTGGAATTGTTTGGGACCTCATAAATTTAACATGCAAGCTCAAGAACATGGTCACCTATGCAGCAAAAATTTGCAATGAATAAAGCACTAGAACAAAAACTAATTGGACCAATGGAGGAGTCACATACCAAGCAACAATCTCCCAAAGCAGTTTTGTAAATGGAGATTTGAGCAAGGAGATCGAAAATTGCAGCAAAACGAGCTAGAACTCGTGCTTGACCTGGATGGGGATTTTTTTGGGTAGAAGATGAAGTGTGTGGGTGCTGGCATAAGTGGAGGGGGGCACCAGGGGCCCACAAGACAGGGGGCGCGCCCTATAGGGGGGCGCCCTCCACTCTCATGGCCTGGTGCTTGCCCCTCCTGCAATGTTTTTAGTGCCTAAAATCCTCAAATATTCCATAAAAAATCATACTAAATTTGCAGGGCATTTGGAGCACTTTTATTTTCGGGATATTTTTTTATGCACGGATAAATCAGAAAGCAGATGGATAATACTATTTTTGCTTTATTTATTCTAAATAATAGAAAGTAAAAAGAGGGTACAGAAGGTTGTGCCTTCTAGTTTCATCCATCTCATGATCATCAAAATGAATCCACTAACAAGGTTGATCAAGTCTTGTTAATAAACTCATTCCGAATAATATGGAACCGGAGAAATTTCGAATAACACTAAGTTACCACAACGGGGATATGAAAATCCCCAACAATAAGAATATCCTACTTTTTCTTGACAGTAGGGAGAGGAAATTCAAAACTTCCAATAATAATAGTTTGAAATTTTCCAATAGAATTTATGCTATGAACTTGAGATTGTTTCCTTGGTAAGTGTACCGTATGCTCATTACCATTAACATGAAAAGTGACATTGCCTTTGTTGCAATCAATAACAGCCCCTACAGTATTAAGAAAAGGTCTACCAAGGATAATAGACATATTATCGTCCTCGGGATATCAAGAATAACAAAGTCCGTCAAAATAGTGACATTTGCAACCACAACAGCCACATCCTCACAAATACCGACATGTATAGCAGTTGATTTATCAGCCATTGGCAAAGATATTTCAGTAGGTGTCAACTTATTCAATTCGAGTCTACGATATAAAGAGAGAGGCATAACACTAACACCGGCTCCAAGATCACATAAAGCGGTTCTAACATAATTTCTTTTAATGGAGCATGGTATAGTTGGGACACCCGGATCTCCAAGTTTCTTTGGTATTCCACCCTTAAAAGTGTAATTAGCAATCATGGTGGAAATTTCATCTTCCGGTATCTTTCTTTTATTTGTGATGATATCCTTCATATACTTAGCATAAGGATTTACTTTGAGCATATCAGTTAAGCGCATACGTAAGAAAATAGGTCTAATCATTTCAGCAAAGCGCTCAAAATCCTCATCATCCTTTGACTTGGATGGTCTAGGAGGAAAGGGCATGGGTTTATGAACCCATGGTTCTCTTTCTTTACCGTGCTTCCTAGCAACAAAATCTTTCTTATCATAACGTTGATTCTTTGATTGTGGGTAATCAAGATCAACAGCAGGTTCAATCTCTACATCATTGTTTTTGCTAGGTTGAGCATCAACATGAACATTATCATTAACATTATCACTAGGTTCATGTTCATCACCTGATTGTGTTTCAGCACTAGAAATAGAAATATCATTGGGATTCTCAGGTGTGTCTACAGTAGGTTCACTAGAAGCATGCAAAGTCCTATCGTTTTTCTTTTTCTTCTTTTTGGAAGAACTAGGTGCCTCTAAATTATTTCTGAGAATCTTGCTCGATTCTCTTAGGGTGGCCTTCAGGATACAAAGGTTCCTGAGTCATTCTACCAGTTCTAGTAGCCACTCTAACATCAAAGTTATTCTTACTATTTAATTCATCAAGCAAATCATTTTGAGCTTTAAGTACTTGCTCAGCTTGAGTAGCAACCATAGAAGTATATTTGCTAATGAGTTGGAGTTCACCTTTAACTCTAGCCAAGTTATCGCTTACGTGTCCTATCTCGAAAGCATTATTCTTTAACTCTCTAACAAACATAAGCATTAAAATTCTCTTGTCTAGCCATAAAGTCATCAAATTCATCCAAGCATGGGCTATGAAATTTAGTAGAGGGTATTTCAACTTTATCATATCTATAGAGAGAATTTACCTTTACTACCTATGTCGGGTTATCAAGACAATGTGGTTCTTCAACAGGCGGTATATTAAGACCATGTATTTCTTCAATAGGAGGTAAATTTTTAACATCTTCAGCTTTAATACCTTTTTCTTTCCTTGATTTCTTTGCCTCTTGCATATCTTCAGGACTGAGAAATAAAACACCTCTCTTCTTCGGAGTGGGTTTAGGAATAGGCTCAGGAGTTGGCTCAATTGGTTCAGGAATTGCCTCAGGAATTGGCTCAGGAAGACTCCAATTATTTTCATTAGTCAACATATTATTCAATAATATTTCAGCTTCGTCGACTGTTCTTTCCCTGAAAACACAACCAGCACAACTATCCAAGTAGTCCTTGGAAGCATCGGTTAGTCCATTATAAAAGATATCAAGTATTTCGTTTTTCTTGAGAGGATGATCAGGCAAAGCATTAAGTAACCGGAGAAGCCTCCCCCAAGCTTGTGGGAGACTCTCTTCTTTGATTTCACAAAGTTATATATTTCCCGCAAGGCAGCTTGTTTCTTATGAGCAGGGAAATATTTAGCAGAGAAGTAATAAATCATATCCTAGGGACTACGCACACAACCAGGAGCAAGAGAATTATACCAAGTCTTAGCATCACCCTTTAATGAGAACGGAAATATCTTAAGGATATAAAAATAGCAATATTTCTCATCATGAGTAAACAGGGTAGCTATATCATTCAACTTGGTAAGATGTGCCACAACAGTTTCAGATTCAAGGCCATAAAAAGGATCAGATTCAACTAGAGTAATAATCCCAGGATCAACAGAGAATTCATAATCCTTATCAGTCACACAGATAGGTGAAGTAGCGAAAGCAGGGTCAGGTTTCATTCTGGCATTAAGAGATTGCTGCTTCCATTTAGATAATAGTTTCTTAAGATCATATCTATCATTGCAAGCAAAGATTTCCCTAGCAGCTTCTTCATTCATAACATAACTGAGGGAGTCCTGGATTAGGGGGTGTCCGGATGGCCGGACTAAGACCTTTGGCTGGACTCCCGGACTATGAAGATACAAGATTGAAGACTCCGTCCCGTGTCCGGATGGGATTTTCCTTGGCGTGGAAGGCAAGCTTGGCGATACGATATGAAGATCTCCTCCCATTGTAACCGACTCTGTGTAACCCTAGCCCTCTCCGGTGTCTATATAAACCGGAGAGTTTTAGTCCATAGGACGAACAACAATCATACCATAGGCTAGCTTCTAGGGTTTAGCCACTCCGATCTCGTGGTAGATCTACTCTTGTACTACCCATATCATCAATATTAATCAAGCAGGAGTAGGGTTTTACGTCCATCGAGAGGGCCCGAACCTGGGTAAAAACATCGTGTCCCTTGTATCCTGTTACCATCCGCCTAGACGCACAATTCGGGACCCCCTACCCGAGATCCGCCGGTTTTGACACCGACATTGGTGCTTTCATTGAGAGTTCCTCTGTGTCGTCGCCTTTAGGCCCGATGGCTTCTTCGCTCGACAATCGTGATGTGGTCTGGGATGAGACTTTTCTCCCCGGACAGATCTTCGTATTCGGCGGCTTCGCACTGCGGGCCGACTCGTTCGGCCATCTGGAGCAGATCGAAAGCTACGCCCCTGGCCACCAGGTCAGGTTTGGAAGCTTAAACTACACGGCCGACATCCGCGGGGACTTGATCTTTGACGGATTCAAGCCACGACCGGGTGCGCCGCACTGTCACGATGGGCATGATTTAGCTCTGTCATCGGACAACACCAAGAGCATCGCTCAGGTGTCCGCTCCGACCATTAGCTCGGAGCCCGCTGCGCCAGTCGGGGCCGGACGGTTGGACGCCGCCCCGGAAGCTGCAACCTCTACGGCGATAGAGCCGGATACCAGCCTAGTCCCTTGCAAGGCCCGTGACTCCAAGGTGCCGGACTCCGGTCTAGACTCCGTAAATCCTGCACCTCTTCCAATTAAGCCCGATTGGGCTCCGGTCATGGAGTTCACCGCCGCGGATGTCTTTCAACACTCGCCTTTCGGCAATATCCTGAATTTGTTAAAGTCTCTCTCTTTGTCAGGAGAGCCCTGGCCGGACTACGGCCAACACGGTTGGGATGCGGACGACGAAGAAATTCGTAGCCCACCCACCACCCACTTCGTAGCCACTGTCGATGATTTAACCGACATGCTCGACTTTGACTCTGAAGACATCGATGACATGGACGCCGATGAAGGAGATGATCAAGAACCAGCACCTATAGGGAACTGGAAAGCCACCTCGTCATATGACATATACATGGTGGACACCCCTAAAGCGGGGGATGGCGAGAAGAAAACGGAGGATGACCCCTCCAAGAAGCAACCCAAGCGCCGACGTCAGCGGCGCCGCTCTAAGTCCCGCCAAAGCAAAAACGGCGATTCCGGCACCGGAGATAACAACACGCCTGACAGTGCCGAAGACAACCCCTCCAGCAGGATTCAGTGCAAGAGGACGAAGGAGCCAGCCCTCATGAGAGAGCGGCCGACAAAGAGGATGAGGACGACAATTACATGCCTCCCTCCAAAGACGAGGCAAGCCTCGACGATGAAGAATTCGTCGTGCCAGAGGATCCCGTCGAACAAGAGCATTTCAAACGCAGGCTCGTAGCCACGGCAAGCAGCCTCAAGAAGAAACAGCAGCAGCTTAGAGCTGACCAAGACTTGCTAGCCGACAGATGGACCGAAGTCCTAGCGGCCGAAGAGTATAAACTAGAACGCCCATCCAAGAGCTACCCAAAGCGCAGGCTGCTACCCCAACTTGAGGAGGAAGCAACTAAACCTACATCACCAGCGTACGATGCGCCCGATCGGCCACCCCATGGCCGCGATAGAGAGGCCTTCAGGCCCTCAACCCAAGCCACACCCCGACACCGCTCAAAACATACCAGAGTACGGGGAGACGCAACAGACCTGCGACATCTTGGAGAATAAGGCAAGGCAAACAAGATCGATCTACAGATCACATGGGCGCCCCGCTTCACGTGACACTAGCCGTCACGCCGGACACAATAAGTATGGCCCGGCCGAATACAACAGACCAAGTTCGTCCGAGCTGCGTCGTGATATAGCCCAGTACAGGGGCACCGCACACCCACTATGCTTCACAGACGAAGTAATGGATCATCAAATCCCCGAGGGCTTCAAACCCGTAAACATCAAATCATACAATGGCACAACAGATCCTGCGGTATGGATCGAGGATTATCTCCTTCATATCCACATGGCCCGTGGTGATGATCTACACGCCATCAAATACCTCCCGCTCAAGCTTAAAGGACTAGCTCGACATTGGCTTAACAGCCTGCCAGCAGAGTCAATTAGTTGTTGGGAGGACCTGGAATCCGCATTCCTTGACAACTTCTAGGGCACGTATGTGCGACCACCAGACATCGATGACCTAAGCCACATAATCCAGCAGCCAGAGGAATCGGCCAGACAATTCTGGACACGGTTCCTAACCAAGAAAACCCAAATAGTCGATTGTCCGGACGCCGAGGCCCTTGCAGCCTTCAGACACAACATCCGAGACGAATGGCTTGCCCGGCACATAGGACAGGAAAAGCCGAGGTCTATGGCAGACCTCACGACACTCATGACCCGCTTCTGTGCGGGAGAAGACAGCTGGCTAGCTCGTAGCAATAACATAACCAAGAGCCCCGGCAATTCGGATACCAAGGATAAGAACGGCAGGTCACGTCGCAACAAGCATAAGCGCCGCATTAACTGTGAGAATACTGAAGATACGGCAGTCAATGCCGGGTTCAGAGGCTCTAAACCGGGTCAGTAGAAGAAGCCATTCAAAAGAAACCCTCAGGGCCCATCCAGCTTAGACCGGATACTCGATCGCTCGTGCCAGATACACGGCACCCCCGAACAGCCAGCCAATCACACCGACATCGATTGTTGGGTGTTCAAGCAGGCAGGCAAGTTAAGTGCCGAGAGCAGAGACAAGGGGCTACATAGCGATGATGAGGAGGGGCCCCGACCGCCGAACAACAAAGGACAGAAGGGATTTCCCCCGCAAGTTCGGACTGTGAATATGATATACGCAACCCACATCCCTAAAAGGGAGTGGAAGCATGCTCTCAAGGACGTCTATGCGCTGGAGCCAGTCGCCCCAAAGTTCAACCCATGGTCCTCTTGCCTGATCACCTTCGATCGAAGGGACCATCCCACTAGCATCCGTCACGGCGGATTCGCCGCACTGGTCCTAGACCCAATTATCGACAGATTTCACAATACCAGAGTCCTAATGGACGGTGGCAGTAGCCTGAACCTTCTTTATCAGGACACAGTGCGAAAAATGGGCATCGATCCTTCAAGGATTAAACCCACAAAGACAACCTTAAAAGGTGTCATACCAGGGGTAGAGGCTAGCTGTACAGGCTCGGTCACACACGAGGTGGTCTTCGGATCCCCGGATAACTTCCGGAGCGAGGAGTTAATCTTCGACATAGTCCCATTCCGCAACGGCTATCACGCCCTGCTCGGACGAACTGCATTTGAATTCAATGCGGTGCCGCACTACGCATATCTCAAGCTCAAGATGCCAGGACCTTGCGGAGTCATCACGGTAAACGGAAACACCGAACGCTCTCTCCGAACGTAGGAGCACACGGTGGCCCTGGCGGCGGAAGTACAGAGTAGCCTCTCAAGGCAGTTCTCCAATCCAGGCGTCAAACGTCCGGACAACGTCAAGCACATTCCGAGCAAGCATAGCAGTGCGGCCCCAACCCCAGCCCCCGCCAAACGGCGATACTGGTAGCACGCGTACATAATTACGCCTTAGAGATACCATGGGCATAAGGGGAGGGGCACAACAACGGCACGCCCAGAATGCGGCTCAACCGCACTAAGGGGCTCCCTATTTCGCCGTTTTCCTTTTCACACACTTTCAGGACCCAACTATTCAGAAGGCCTGTCCGGCAATACACTCGCCGAACCCACGATGCAACAGCCAGGGAGGAAGCAAGCCACGTCAAACGTCCAGGTGGTCTCTATAACGAGCTTAATACCTGTTTTACTTACAATCCCGCAGCTTGCCCCTGGAGGGGAATATGTCAAATACTCCCATCTCTTGCTTACCGCACTTCTTGTATCATTCTGCTTTCGCAGCAGCCCTTTTTTAATAAACAATATATAGCTCTTACCTATTATTGTACTTATCTATTTTTATATATACAAATATGTTCAGTCATGACATTCTGCAACCGTACACTTTGGTACGGATAATACACCAGGGGCTTACAACACCCCATAACATGGTGTGAGAAGACCGAACACTCTAACGAGTGCGGCACCCCGAACTTATAGCACTATATGCATCGGCTCTGAATCATGTCTTTGGTCAATAGTTGGGTTTGCCCGGCTCCCATGTTTTGGTACCTTACGTTCCGCATTGTTGGCTAAGGTAGCGCTGGGAGAACTACTGCGATTGTGCCCCAGTTGAGCTGGGTTAACACCTCAGTAGAGAAAGCTAAAACTGACTGTCATGATAGTGCGAGAGACCGGTCGTTGTTCGTGAGGTTTCTTCGAGTCCTTAAAGACTTATGCCGCTTCGAGCGAGGAACCGGACTTATCCGGCCTAGGCGTGGATAGCGCCCCGAACTCGGTCTTCCGAATACTAGGGGCTTCGCCGAAATTTAAAATTATAGAATTCTATGGCTAAGTGAGAGTGATAAAGCATTATAAGTCCGACAGCCTAGTTCGTTGTGCTGAACGCCTCCCTAGATGGACCCAAGAATGGGAACAAGAGCGCTCAGGTTTATCCCGAACACCCCAGCACTCATGGCATGGGGGTCGAAGTCGACGACTTGCATCTCTCAGATTTGATAAACGGCCGCATAGAAGGTAATATTTTAAATTAACAAGCGTTGCTTAACACATATGAACAAAGCTTCAGCGTACAGGATAACAAATGCGAGTCTACTCAAAAATTACATCTTTGGAGCACTCATCCTCTATACGGTGGGCGCCCTTCAGAACGCCATTATAATACATCTCGGGCGTACGATACTCCTTGCCCGGCGGTGGCGCGTCCGTCAACAGCTTCTCCGCGTCTAGCTTGCCCCAGTGCACCTTAGCACAGGCAAGGGCCCGACGGGCACCTTCAATACGAACGGAGCGCTTGACGACCTCAATCCACGGACACGCGTCCACCAGCCGCCGCACTAGACCGAAGTAGCTCCCAGGCATGACTTCTCCAGGCCACAGCCGAGCTATGAGGCCCTTCATGGCCTGTTCGGCCACCTTGTGGAGCTCGACCTGTTGCTTCAGCTGGTCGCTCAGGGGCACCGGATGTTCGGCCTCAGCATACTGAGACCAGAACACTTTTTCCGTCGAGCTCCCCTCTTCGGCTCGGTAGTATGCGGCGGCATCAGACACACTACGGGGCAGATCGGCGAATGCTCCTGGAGAGCTCCGGATTCGGGTAAGTAGCAGATAATTAGCTTTTATATTTTTGCTTTGCATAAAGAATGCCTTACCCGCCACTATCTTCTTCATCGCCTCGATTTCCTGAAGGGCCTTCTGGGCTTCGGCCTTAGCGGTCTTGGCACTCTCAAGAGCCAAGGCAAGCTCGGACTCTCGAGTCTTCGAGTCACGCTCCAAACTCTCATGTTTTTCCACGAGAGCCTGGAGCTCTTGCTGCACCTCCGCCACCCGTGCCTCCTGCTTCTCTCGCTCGGTGCGCTCCAAGGTTGCACTCTTTTTGGCCTTGGAGACCGCCTCTTTCAGGGTCGCCACCTCGGTCGTGGCTCCTGCAACATTAATGTTGGTCCTGTTATTATTTTGCAACCAAGTATTTTTATATACATTTATAGGAGGTACTATATCCTCGAGCTGCTTCTTTGCACGGCCGAGCTCGCTCTCGAACCGCTCGAGGCTTTCCTTCAATGCATTGACCTCCGCAGTCAGTGCGGCAGAGGTCAGTAGCGCAGCCTGCATTCCCATATTGACATATTTCTATTAGACTCCTGCGTATATCTTTTTAGATCCTCAGCTCAGCTTTTCTTTCCGAACACCGAACTGAGCATCAGGGGCTACTGTCTATGCGGTAATATTTTTTATATATGTTTTTGAACACATACCTGAAAGCCCGTTAACAGGCTTGTGCAGGCTTCCGTCAGCCCGGTCTTG
The DNA here is from genome assembly GCF_002162155.2 of Triticum dicoccoides. Lineage (NCBI taxonomy): Eukaryota > Viridiplantae > Streptophyta > Magnoliopsida > Poales > Poaceae > Triticum > Triticum dicoccoides. The sequence goes on along the minus strand of NC_041383.1, from coordinate 4,404,174 downwards.
GCTGACTGAACCTTCTGAATCACCGCACTCATAACAGTGCAGTGTTCTTCGTCGATGGAGGCGCCGTTAAGCGCCTCCAGCAAATTGTCCGGCGCCTCCAGGTGGACAAAAGTCGCCGGCGTCGCAGGCCTGCCCTTCTTATGAAGGCGCCGCCTGTCGGACTCTGGAACCGCTGCTGGTTCCGGAGCAGTGTCCGGCCCGGGGCCGGACTTAGATCCCTCCGGGGCTTTACCCCCTTTGGGCCTGGAGTCCGGAAGGTTGCCTTGTGGCGCCTCCAGGACCACCTCCTCCTGGTTTTGTCCCCTACGGGACTCCACCTCAGCATCGTCTGTAGGGAGAGGGGAGGAGGCCGTCGGAAGTGAAGCGCTATTCACGTCCGACGAATTCAGAGATCCGCTCGACGAATCGCCAAGCTGAGCTCTGGGAGGACTGCATGATTAGCTTCGGCGTTAAAAGCTATCGAATAATAAAGGAGTGCAATAAGTCATTCGGGTAGCCGAACACTTACGATTTTGCCAGGGGCTTGACCCTGGATGGCCAGTCCCCCCGCCGTCTTCGGCGTCGGGGGCGTAGTCCGGCAGAAGGGTCTTCCCCTTCTTGGACCCTCCGGCTTCCCCAGTTGGGGCGGCCTTTCTCTTCTTTCCTCCCCCCGTTGGAGGGGGAGAAGCATCTTCTTCTTCCTCCTCCTTGTCTTCGGAGGCGGAGGGTGCGTTGGTGCCATCGGGCAAATCCGACGACACCAGGCGCCGGGAAATCTTTTGGGTCCCCGTGGCCTTCTCCTTGGCCTTCTTCTCTGGCACCACGTGAGGTGCCGGGACGAGTAGCTTCGCTAGGTGTGCGTCTACTGGGCCTTTGGGAAAAGGGGCCGGACAGTCAAACTGTCTGGATGTCCTCTTCCAGTCCTGTCAAAGGAACGGGAGTTTAGATCCCACATAAAGTCACACTATGAAAATCGGGTATCCCATAAGGGACTAAATGTAAGCGGATTCTTATCCCCTTATATGGGCGGCCAAAACTACGAGCCCCCCACCGGCCTAATAAAACTCGCTTATCTTCCAAGCGTCGCGGTTGATGGCGCGGTTGGGTTACCCACACCCGTATTGATGAGAATCCCGGAATAAGGGGACACGATCTCTGCTTTGACCAGACGTGCCAAGGAAACCGCCTCGCTAAACGCGCTGAGGTGGAACAACAAAATGAATAAAAGCCTGGTCGTGGCATGATGTCACGCTGCGGAATACGTCAACAGATCCGATTGATACAAATATTATTCTCTCTACGGCGGAATGTGGAACTTATTTTGCAGAGCGGGACACTACCCTGGTGTTCAACATCTTCTATGGAATATTCGGAGGAGGAACCCGCCTTGCAATGCCGAAGACAACTTGCGCGCCGGACTTGTCGTCATTGAAGCCTGGTTTAGGGGCTACTGAGGGAGTCCTGGATTAGGGGGTGTCCGGATGGCCGGACTAAGACCTTTGGCCGGACTCCCGAACTATGAAGATACAAGATTGAAGACTCTGTCCCGTGTCCGGATGGGATTTTCCTTGGTGTGGAAGGCAAGCTTGGCGATACGATATGAAGATCTCCTCCCATTGTAACCGACTCTGTGTAACCCTAGCCCTCTCCGGTGTCTATATAAACCAGAGAGTTTTAGTCCGTAGGACGAACAACAATCATACCATAGGCTAGCTTCTAGGGTTTAGCCACTCCGATCTCGTGGTAGATCTACTCTTGTACTACCCATATCATCAATATTAATCAAGCAGGAGTAGGGTTTTACCTCCATCGAGAGGGCCCGAACCTGGGTAAGAACATCGTGTCCCTTGTCTCCTGTTACCATCCGCCTAGACGCACAGTTCGGAACCCCCTACCCGAGATCCACCGGTTTTGACACCGACAATAACCCTTAGGAACAATAGGCAATACATAATCATTGGGAGAACCTTCATCATCACTATCATCAATAATAGCATCTTCTCAATTTTCATTCCCCCTAACTCTAGCAAGTTGTTCATCAAGAAATTCACCTAATGGCAAATTAGTATCACGCACAGAAGTAGTTTCATCATGCATAGCAGAAGTGGCATCATCAATAACATGCGACATATCAGAATTCATAGCAGTACAGGTTTAGGTGTCGCAAGTTTACTAATAACAGAAGGAGAATCTAGTGCAGAGCTAGATGGCAGTTCCTTACCTCCCCTCGTAGTTGAGGGATAGATCTTGTTTTTAGCGTCTTTCAACTTCTTCATAGTGATCAACAGATATAAATCCCAAGTGACTCAGAGAATAGAGCTATGCTCCCCGGCAACGGCGCCTGAAATTAGTCTTGATAACCCACAAGGGTAGGGGATCGCAACAGCTTTCGAGGGTGAAGTACAACCAAAATTTATTGATTCGACACAAGGGGAGCCAAAGAATATTCTTGAGTATTAGTAGTTGAGTTGTCAATTCAACCACACCTGGATAACTTAGTATCTGCGGCAAAGTATTTAGTAGCAAAGTAGTATGATAATAAAGGTAACAGTGGCAAAAGTAAAGATAATAGTTTTGGGGGTTTTGTAGTAGTTGTAACAGTAGCAACGGAAAAGTAAATAAGCGAAGAACAATATATGAAAAGCTCGTAGGCAATGGATCAGTGATGGATAATTATGCCGGATGCGATTCCTCATGTAATAGCTATAACATAGGGTGACACAGAACTAGCTCCAGTTCATCAATGTAATGTAGGCATGTATTCCGTAAATAGTCATACGTGCTTATGGAAAAGAACCTGCATGACATCTTTTGTCCTACCCTCCCGTGGTAGCGGGGTCCTAACGGAAACTTAGGGATATTAAGGCCTACTTTTAGTAGAGAACTAGGACAAAGCATTAGCACATAGTGAATACATGAACTCCTCAAACTACGGTCATCACCGAGAAGTGTCCCGATTATTGTCACTTCGGGGTTGTCGGATCATAACACATAATAGGTGACTATAGACTTGCAAGATAGGTGTCGGTGACAAAACCGGCGGATCTCGGGTAGGGGGTCCCGATCTGTGCATCTTAGGCTGATGTTAATAGGAAGCAAGGGACACGATGTTTACCCAAGTTCGGGCCCTCTCGATGGTGGTAAAACCCTACTTCCTGCTTGATTAATATTGAAGATATGAGTAGTACAAGAGTAGATCTACCACGAGATCGTAGAGGCTAAACCCTAGAAGCTAGCCTATGATGGTATGATTGTAATTTTGATCGGCCTTCTAAGGACCAACCTCTCCGGTTTATATAGACACCGGAGAGGGCTAGGGTTTACACGGAGTCGGTTACAAGGAAGGAAACATAATATCCGGATCGCCAAGCTTGTCTTCCACGCCAAGGAGAGTCCCATCCGGACACGGGTCGTAGTCTTGAGTCTTGTATCTTCACGCTCCAATAGTCCGGACGATGTATATAGTCCGGCTTTCCGGATACCCCCTAATCCGGGACTCCCTCAGTAGCCCCTGAACCAGGCTTCAATGACGATGAGTCCGGCGCGCAGTCTTGTCTTTGGCATTGCAAGGCGGGTTCCTTCTCTGAATACTCCAAGGTAATTATCGAACACGTAGACCGTGTCCGGATCTGCAAAATGATCTTCACATACCATTGTAGGGAACATAGCATAAATCCGTTCAGCTGGCAATTTTCATATGTCGTGCCCTTGCATCGTGGCCTGGTCCAACACGAACCGGCATTTCTTGCCCCACCTCGACTCACGTTGCAAGGCAGTTTTATTGGCACGTCATGCGAAAGCAGAGATCGTGTTCCTCTTATTACGGGATCTTTCATCAATATGGGCATGTGTGACCCCATGACGACCGTTGGTACGACTCCGTGTACTTTTGGATAAGTCTCAAGCGGTCACGCTGAGGACTCTTGATATTCATCCCCTTTATAAAGGGGTCGAGGCCTATGCCTCTTTTCCACCTCCCTTGCTCCTTCTCGCACCTCGAGTTCTAACACCCAAGACCTAAGCTCCAACACCCCAGATCCTCCAATATGTCTGGATCCGACGCAAAAGGCCGGTGGGTGGCCTCCTCGATCCAAGAGGAGGACATTACGAAGCTTAGGGAGGTCGGATACCTAACCGCCGATATCCAGCACAGGCTTCCTGCTCCAGGGCAGGTTATCCCTACACCGGAGCCCAATGAGAGTGTTGTGTTTGTCCCTCACTTCCTTCGAGGCCTGGGCCTCACCCTCGACCCCTTTGTGAGGGGATCATGTTCTACTATGGGTTGGATTTTCATGAGCTGGCTCCGGACACTATCCTCCATATCTCATCATTCATTATTGTGTGCGAGGCTTTTCTCCACGTCACCCCACACTTCGGCTTATGGCTCAAGACCTTCAATGTGAAGCTGAAGATGATCGAAGGGCGACATGCGAATTTTGGAGGCGCCATAATAAGCAAGAACGCTGATGCCCCATGGCCAGAGGGTTCTTTCCTGGAAGTATCTGATGTATGGCAACGGAGGTGGTTTTATGTTACGGCTCCCAGAGGCACAAAGTGGGTAGCCGCCCCCGAGTTCCGCTCGGGCCCTCCATCACAGTTGGTGTCTTGGACCGACGTAGGACGGAATTGGGGGTCCGCTGGTGATGTACCAATACTGCAGAATCGCATCCGGGAGCTTCTTGAGAGGGTCATAAATCTTGTCAGCATAATTCAAGTGATGTTAATCCATCGGATGTTGCCGTGCAAACGTCGGCCTCTCCGGATGTGGGAGTTCAATCCGGAGGGTCCGCGGACTATTAAGCACTTCTTCGGCCTGAAGCTCGAAGGGATGTGTAAATTATTCTTCGGACCACAAGTAAAGTGTCCGGACACCACCAAGGATGCGGGCCTAAGCTGCAATCACCTAGATGCCCAAGTAAGTAACCTTAAAGCCGGACACTTTGTTTATATTTGTCATAACCATTATTATGAAAAACCCTCCGTGGCCAGGAATGGCTCAACAAGGCGGAGAGAATCAAGTGTCCGGCGCCACTTCTTGAAGGCTCGCCTGGTCCAACCGTTGCCAAGATGCTTGGCCGGGTGCTCAGCAAAATCCCCTCAGGGAAAGGCGAGGGAAAGGGCAGTGAAGCCGAACTTCACACACTACGCATCCAAACCGGGGGAATCATTACCTCCAGTGAGGAGGATAGTCAGGAAGGGGAGGCTAAAGCCTCCTCCCCGCGTAGGAGAAAGAGGGCCGCCTCCGAAGACTTGGAGGCGGAGATGCCCAAGCAAGGGAAGAAGGTATCACCAGGGGGCTCTGCTACGATGGGCATCCTCACCGCGTCGTGCCCACCAACGGGCCAGCCCTCCACTGAGCTGTAAGTTAATCTTTAATTCGAAGGTACGGTGTTTCTCCGAGATCCATAACCAAGACTTCATCTTTTGCAGTCCGGCTAGCAGCTCTTCTCAACAGAGTTCGTCTTCGGGGGATCTTCCTCCGGAGATGATGGAGAGTGAGATCCCACCCACCTCTCCGCCTCATGAAGCGGGCGACACTGAGGTGTCATCACGGAGGAGTCCGGGTCTACCGAAGCCGGAAGCTAATACGTCAGTCGCCCTGAGCTCGGAGCGTTTGGCTCCCACGGGGGGCGATGAGAAGGGTCCGGCACAGTTTGATGTCCGGCCAGACGTACTGACAGGTCTTCTAGAGCGAGCCGCGCTCTCGGAGGAGCACCGCTCATTAATGAGCATGGTGCTCATGAAGATTTTATCCGCTACAAGCGGTTTGAATGAGGCATTTATGAGCCTGCTCAAAGGCTTTGAGGTATGTAGTGAAAAATGCACTATTTTTTGGTTGTGAGGCACGCGCTAGGTGTGCTCCATATGGATAGTAGCCCTTGAGACTTTGGTTGCCCGCCATAGGCAGCAAACGGGGGATCATATAGTAATGGTTGCGCTGTACATGTGCGCATGTATCTAAGGATCCGGCAGCCGACCAGTCTGTTGAAGTTGCCGAACTAAGGAGGCAGATCGTTTCTCTCAATGCCAATATCACGCTGGTGAACAAGCGGCTGGAAGAGTCACAGGGTATGTGCTTTGCTTCCCTTATTATGTTTGTATAGGAGAATGCGAGAGGGGCATAATATTAATGCAATGTGTTTGTACTGCAGATGGTGCTGCTGTCGTGGAGGCCCTGAGGGTGGAACTTGTTCAGGCCAAGGAACAAGCTCGGGCTAGCAATGCGGCTGCCCTAAAGGTGGCCGAAGAATTGAGAGCCGAATAAGATGCTCACCGCCGAAGCGAGGAAAAGATAGCCGAAATGGCTGTGGAGTTAAAAAATGCTACCGACCGGTATGTACTCCTTGAAAAGGAGTATAAGGCTAGTTCGGCCGATCTGGACAAGGCACTTAATGCCACCAAAGAGATGCGGACCAAAATCCGGCGTATGCGGGAGGAGCTCCAACAGGCCGACAAAATCATGGCTGGGGGCTCCTACTTAATGCCTACGAAGTTTTTGGATCCGAAGTATGCTCCCCTGGCCGGACGCTAGAGTCCTGCAGATGCATATGCTGATTTGGCGAATAGTACAGCTGACGCTGCCAAGTCCTTCGAGGATCAAGGTGATAAGGAAGTGGAGAAGCTTTTCTGGTTGCAATTCAATGCTCCCACTCGCCCGCTGCCGTTAAATGAAAAGGTGGCTGCTGGGGCGGAGCTTCACAGGCTGTCCGGGCTTGCAATGCGGTCTGTAATAGACCATCTTTGGCCGAAGGGGCCTAAGCCGGACAGTTACTTTGGTTTGGTGCAACAATTCCTTGGGGCCGTGTCTCGGATCGACGCCATGAGGAGGTCGGCGTGCATAGAGGGTGCACGAATGGCTCTTGCCCGCGCTAAAGCCTATGGGATGGATATGGAGGCCACTATTATAGCGACCCAGGATCCGGCGGGAGGCCAATGTCCGGCCGAGCACTACTTGGCGCAGGTCACAGAAGGTGCCCGCCTAATAGAGGCGCAGTGCTCGAAGAATGTCTTGTTCGAGTGATGAATCGAATCATTGTAAAATCAATGTTTATTTTGATTATGAGGATATAATTATACTTTTTGCCTGAAAATATGATTGTGTCCCCTGTGCAGCCGTTTATATATATATATAAGTAATCCGAAAGTTAGCAGTCGTTGGCTTCAGCCCCCACGCATACAATGCGGGGGTGTTCACGAAAAATATGCTTAATCACACTTGATCCAACGTCTTGGTCCATTAAGGAGGTGATCGCACGTCGAACTAGGCAACCGGACTATATAGCTATAACACTTTCGCTTAGCCATGGGAGTCTAACGGTGGGGCTACTATGTAGCCCCTGGTACCTTCGCGTGCATCCGAATACGGGCGCGTATGTACATGGCCGGGAAACGGCTCTTCGTTAATGCGGAGGAATCCTAAAGATTCCGGTGAGTCTTTGAGTGGTTGAACAGTCTCTCGCTATATCATGACAGTCAGTTTTCGGCTTTCTCTACTGAGGTGCTCATCTGGAATAACCAAGGCACAATCGCAATAGTTCTCCTTTGGCTGACTTAGCCGATAATAACGGAACGTAAGGCGGCAAACCCAGGAGCCGGGCAAACCCAACATTTGACCAAAGACATGATTCGGAGCTGATGCATATAAGGCCAAACTCGTGACGCCGAACACCCCCGAAGGTATTTGGTTTTTGTAAAAGAAAATAGGCTAAAGGAAGCCTATTATAAACCCTATATTTCCAGGTACGTGCGTTTAATCTGTCATGGCAAAATGCCAATAACGGCAGTATCCTCCGTGGGTATGGAACCCGTGGGATGGTTAAACAACAAGAGGCAGTAGAAAAGGTTTACACATGGGCTTAATCTAAAAAGAAACCTATTGAGCGGGGCCCTGCTGCACATCTGTGCCTTTGTCTCCGTTGTGCCGTATCCTGGAAGGGTATCGTGCGAACGTTGTCTGTGGAAAAAAAGAAAACTCGTAGGAGAGTACAACGTAAGTATGCGATGGATAATAAAAGTGTAAGATGTTGGCCTGCCAATAAGGTTGAGCCAAGTGTGGGGCTGTATTAAATATTTATAGCCCCTAGTGTCCGCTATGGGATTACATATACGGTGCCCTGGTTCAATTTTATCCGGGCTACCGGACTCGTCTAACCGTGTATGTGGTCTTAAAGGACCAGTCATGTTTTTGATAATAGAGGCCGCTTATAGTCCGGCCGCTAGGGCCGTCGCGTGTTCCTCTACGCGTGAAGAGCGCTCTGTGATTCCATTAACGGTGATGACGCCACGTGGACCGGGCATCTTGAGTGTAAGATAGCCGTAGTGTGGCAATGCGTTGAAGCGGGCGAAGGCCATTCTTCCAAGAAATGCATGATAGTCGCTTTGGAAGGGTGTGATGGTGAAGAGTAGTTCTTCGCTTCTAGAGTTGCCTGGGGAGCTGAATGTTACTTCCAGCACGACGGAGCCCCTGCCGTAGGCTTCAACACCTGGTATCACCCCTTCAAAGGTGGTGTTGCTTTGGCTAATTCTGGATGGGTTTATCCCGATTCTGCGGACAGTGTCCTCGTATATTAAATTGAGACTATGATAACCCACAAGTGTAGGGGATCGCAACAGCTTTCGAGGGTGAAGTGCAACCCAAATTTATTGATTTGACACAAGGGGAGCCAAAGAATATTCTTGAGTATTAGCAGTTGAGTTGTCAATTCAACCACACCTGGATAACTTAGTATCTACAGCAAAGGGTTTAGTAGCAAAAGTGGTATGATAATAATGGTAACGGTAGCAACAGTAAAGATAAATGTTTTTGGGTTTTTGTAGTAGTTGTAACAGTAGCAACAGAAAAGTAAATAAGCGAAGAACAATATGTGAAAAGCTTGTAGGCAATGGATCAGTGATGGATAATTATGCCGGATGCGATTCCTCATGCAATAGTTATAACATAGGGCGGCATGGAACTAGCTCGAATTCATCAATGTAATGTAGGCTTGTATTCCGTAAATAGTCATACGTGCTTATGGAAAAGAACTTGTATGACATCTTTTGTCCTACCCTCCTGTTGCAGCGGGGGCCTAGCGGAAACTAAGGGATATCAAGGCCTCCTTTTAATAGAGAACCGGACCAAAGCATTAACACATAGTGAATACATGAACTCCTCAAACTACGGTCATCACCGAGAAGTATCCCGATTATTGTCACTTCGGGGTTGTCGGATCATAACACATAATAGGTGACTATAGACTTGCAAGATAGGATCAAGAACACACATATATTCATGAAAACATAATAGGTTCAGATCTGAAATCATGGCACTCGGGCCCTACTGACAAGCATTAAGCATAGCAAAGTCATAGCAACATCAATCTCAGAACATACTGGATACTAGGGATCAAACACTAACAAAACTAACTTGATTACATGGTAAATCTCATCCCACCCATCACCGTCCAGCAAACCTACGATGGAATTACTCACGCACGGCGGTGAGCATTATGAAATTGGTGATGGAGGATGGTTGATGATGACGACGACGACGAATCCCCCTCTCCGGAGCCCCAAACGGACTCCAGATCAGCCCTCCCGAGAGAGATTAGGGCTTGGCGGCGGCTCCGTGTAGTAAAACGCGATGAAACTTTCTCTCTGATTTTTTTCTCCCTGAGACGGAATATATGGAGTTGGATTTGAGGTCGATGGAGGTCCAGGGGGCCCACGAGATAGGAGGTCGCGCCCTAGGGGGGGCCTGTCTCGTGGACAGGCTATGGGCCCCCTGGCATTAATTCTTTCGCCAAAAATTCTTAGTAATTCCAAAAAGTGCCACCGTGGATTTCCAGGACATTTCGAGAACTTTTCTTTTCTACACACAAAACAACATCATGGCAGTTCTGCTGAAAACAGCGTCAGTCCGGGTTAGTTTCATTCAAATCATGCAAGTTAGAGTCCAAAACAAGGGCAAAAGTGTTTGGAAAAGTAGATACGTTGGAGACGTATCAACTCCCCCAAGCTTAAACCTTTGCTTGTCCTCAAGCAATTCAGTTGATAAACTGAAAGTGATAAAGAAAAACTTTTACAAACTCTGTTTGCTCTTGTTGTTGTAAACATGAAAAGCCAGCATTCAAGTTTCAGCAAATATTATGAACTAACCATACTCACAATAACACATAGCTCTCACAATCACTCATATCAATAGCATAATCAGCTAGCGAGCCATAATAATAAAACTCGGATGACAACACTTTCTCAAAATAATTATAACATGATATAACAAAATGGTATCTCGCTAGCCCTTTCTGAGACCGCAAAACATAAATGCAGAGCATCTTTAAAGATCAAGGACTGACTAAACATTGTAATTCATGGTAAAAGAGATCCAGTCAAGTCATACCCAATATAAACCAATAGTAATGAATGCAAATGACAGAGTGCTCTCCAGCGGGTGCTTTTAATAAGAAGGGTGACGACTCAATATTAAAGTAAATAGATAGGCCCTTCGCAGAGGGAAGCAGGGATTTGTAGAGGTGCCAGAGCTCGATTTTAAAATAGAGATTGAATAACATTTTGAGCGGCATACTTTCACTGTCAACGCAACAACTATGAGATGGTTGTATCTTCCATACTACATGCATTATAGGCAGTTCCCAAACAGAATGGTAAAGGTTTATACTCCCCCAACCACCAACAAGCATCAATCCATGGCTTGCTCGAAACAACGAGTGCCTCCAACATACAACAGCCCTGGGGGAGTTTTGTTTAATTATTTTGATTTTCTTTGATCTTTTTGATCATGGGACCGGGCATCCCGATTACCGGCCCTTTCTCGTGAATGAGGAGCGGAGTCCACTCCTCGTGAGAATAACCCACCTAGCATGGAAGATATAGGCAGCCCTAGTTGTAACAAGAGCTGCTCGAGCATACAAAACAGAATTTCATTTGAAGGTTTGGCGTTTGGCACATACAAATTTACTAGGAACGGCAGGTAGATACCGCATATAGGAAGGTATAGTGGACTCATATGGAACAACTTTGGGGTTTAAGGAGTTTGGATGCACAAGTAGTATTCCCGCTTAGTATAGGTGAAGGCTAGCAAAAGACTGGGAAGCGACCAACTGAGAGAGCGACAACAGTCATAAACATGCATTAAAATTAATTCACACCAAATACAAGCATGAGTAGGATATAATCCACCATGAACATAAATATCGTGAAGGCTATGTTGATTTGTTTCAACTACATGCGTGAACGTGTGCCAAGTCGAGTCACTCAATTCATTTAAAGGAGGATACCATCCCATTATATCACATCATAATCATTCTAATAGCATGTTGGCACGCAAGGTAAACCATTATAACTCATAGCTAATCAAGCATGGCACAAGTAACTATAATCACTTAATGTCATTGCAAATATGTTTACTTCATAATAGCTGACTCAGGAACGATGAATCATCATATTTACAAAAACAAGAGAGGTCGAGTTCATACCAGCTTTTCTCATCCCAATAAGTCCATCATATATCGTCATTATTGCCTTTCACTTGCACGACCGAACAATGTGTATAATAATAAGAGTGCACGTGCATTGGACTAAGCTGGAATCTGCAAGCATTCAACTCACGAGAGAAGACAAGTAATATGGGCTATAAATTAAATAAACAATCATGCATATAAGAGCCACTAAGCATTTTCAATATGGTCTTCTCGACCTCCAAGGGAAAGAAAAGAAAATAAAACTATTTACACGGGAAAGCTCCCAACAAGTAAAAGAAGAACTAGAAATCTTTTTGGGTTTTCATTCTAATTCCTACTACAGGCAAGGAAATTAACTTACTAATTTTTTGGTTTTTCTTAAGGTTTATCAAGCAGACAAGAAGAAAACTAGAAAAGGAAATTTAAACTAGCATGGATAATACAATGAAAGAGTATGAGCACCGACGACTAGTGTGTGAACATGAATGTAAAGTCGGTGAGAAATACGTACTCCCCCAAGCTTAGGTTTTGGCCTAAGTTGGTTTAATACCAAGGACCGCCGCTACTCTCTCCGGTGTAATGAGAGGTATAATCAGGGTAATACTGGCTGGTCATCTCCGGATCCCACTGGGCCGATTCAGGGCTAGCCGTTTAGCAATGACGGCACCCATACTAAAAGTATTGTCTCCCAGCAAATCATGTTGAAGAATAATAATATCTGGAACGCTCAAATTTCCACTATTTCCACGACCAATCAAGCATCTACTAGCAAATATAGCAAAATAGCGTAAAACAGGAAAGTGTATGCTAGAGACCTTCGCCTCAGAGCCCTTCTTTGGCTCATCTACAGCAATAGTATTAACAAAGCCACCCACATCTTCACGATGGGGTTCATCTAATTCTCCCTCATAAGGTATCCTACATACCGCGCAAAAATGACGTAAAGACATTTCTTTGAATTCATCATATAAATGAAATGATACTGTAGGCGGTGATTTCTTAGGATAATAATAAAAGTTTTGCACGAAAGTATTGGTAAGTAAGAGATACTGATCGATTCGGTCATTGATGAAACCGGTGAGGCCTGCAGTCTCGATTAAAGCATAAAAGTCTTCATGAATTCCAGCTTCTTTCAAGAAATCCTCACATGACCATTCGCACGACCATACTTCCGCTAAGCGAGGAAGATTGTACTTGGCTTTTTCCTTCTCTTTGACTTGTTTTTTCGGAGAGCTTTGACTAGAAGAGCCTTTAAAAATCCTTCTTAACATTTTCTGAAAATTTCTAAAATTTCAGTAACTTCAAAATAAAAGTGAATAAAACTAAACAAGATTGATAGCAACTACTCCTACAAGTGCCTAGAGCCTATATCATGCATTGGAATTGCTTGGGACCTCAAAATTTTAACATGCAAGCTCAAGAACATGGTCACATAAGCAGCAAAAATTTGCAATGAATAGAGCACTAGAACAAAAACTAATAGGACCAATGGAGGAGTTACATACCAAGCAACAATCTCCCAAAGCAGTTTTGTGAATGGAGCTTTAAGCTAAAAGATCAAAAATCGCAGCAAAACGAGCTAGAACTTGTGCTTGAGCTGGATGGGGATTTTTTGGGGAGAAGATGGAGTGTGTGGGTGCTGGCATAAGTGGAGGAGAGCCACCAGGGGGCCACGAGACAGGGGGCGCGCCCTACAGGGGGGGCGCGCCCTCCTCTCTCGTGGCCTGGTGTTTGCCCCTCCTGCAGTGTTTTTACTTTTTAGTGCCTAAAATCCTCAAATATTCCAGAAAAAATCATACTAAATTTTGCAGGACATTTGGAGCACTTTTATTTTTGGACTATTTTTTATTGCATAGATAAATCAGAAACAGACAGATAATACTATTTTTGCTTTATTTAATCTAAAAAATAGAAAGTAAAAAGAGGGTACAAAAGGTTGTGCCTTCTAGTTTCATCCATCTCGTGATCATCAAAATGAACCCGCTAACAAGGTTGATCAAGTCTTGTTAACAAACTCATTCCGAATAACACGAAACCAGAGAAATTTCGAATAACACTAAGTTACCTCCACGGGGATATGAAAATCCCCAACAATAAGAATATCATACTTTTTCTTGACAGTAGGGAGAGGAAATTCAAAACCTCCAAAAATAATAGTTGGAACTTTTTCAATAGAATTGATGCTATGAACTTGAGATTGTTTCCTCGGGAAGTGTACCATATGCTCATTATGATTAACATGAAAAGTGACATTGCCTTTGTTACAATCAATAACAGCCCCTACAGTATTAAGAAAAGGTCTACCAAGGATAATAGACATACTATTGTCCTCGGGAATATCAAGAATAACAAAGTCCGTTAAGTAGTGACATTTGCAACCACAACAGGCACATCCTCACAAATACCGACAGGTATAGCAGTTGATTTATCAGCCATTTGCAAAGATATTTCAGTAGGTGCCAACTTATTCAATTCAAGTCTACGATATAAAGAGAGAGGCATAACACTAACACCGGCTCCAAGGTCGCATAAAGCAGTTCTAACATAATTTTTTTAATGGAGCATGGTATAGTTGGAACACCCGGATCTCCAAGTTTCTTTGGTATTCCACCCTTAAAAGTGTAATTAGCAAGCATGGTGGAAATTTCAGCTCCCGGTATCTTTCTTTTATTTGTGATGATATCCTTCATATTCTTAGCATAAGGATTTACATTAAGCATATCAGTTAAGCGCATACATAAGAAAATAGGTCTAATCATTTTAGCAAAGCACTCAAAATCCTCATCATCCTTTGACTTGGATGGTTTAGGAGGAAAGGGCATGGGTTTCTGAACCCATGGTTTTCTTTCTTTACCGTGCTTCCTAGCAACAAAATCTCTCTTATCATAACATTGATTCTTTGGTTGTGGGTTATCAAGATCAACGGCAGGTTCAATCTCTTCATCATTATCTTTGCTAGGTTGAGCATCAACATGAACATTATCGTTAACATCATCACTAGGTTCATGTTCATCACCTGATTGTGTTTCAGCATCAGAAATAGAAATATCATTTGGATTCTCAGGTGTGTCTACAGTAGGTTCACTAGAAGCATGCAAGGTTCTATGTTTTTCTTCTTCTTCTTTTTAGAAGAACTAGGTGCCTCTAAATTATTTCTCTGAGAATCTTGCTCGATTCTATTAGGGCGGCCTTCAGGATACAAAGGTTCCTGAGTCATTCTACCAGTTCTAGTAGCCACTCTAACAGCAAAGTCATTTTTATTATTTAATTCATCAAGCAGATCATTTTGAGCTTTCAGTACTTGCTCAGCTTGAGTAGCAACCATAGAAGCATATTTACTAACGCGGTGAGGTTCATCTTTAACTCTAACCAGATTATCGCCTACAAGTCCTATCTCGAAAGCATTATTCTTTAACTCTCTACCAACATAAGCATTATAACTTTCTTGTCTAACCATAAAGTCATCAAATTCATCTAAGCATGGGCTATGAAATTTAGTAGAGGGTATTTCAACTTTATCATATCTATAGAGAGAATTTACCTTTACTACCTATGTCGGGTTATCAAGACAATGTGGTTCTTCAGGCAGTAAATTAAGACCATGTATTTCTTCAATAGGTGGTAAATTCTTAACATCTTCAGCTTTAATACCTTTTTCTTTCATTGATTTTTTTGCCTCTTGCATATCTTCAGGACTGAGAAATACAACACCTCTCTTCTTCAGAGTGGGTTTAGGAATAGGCTCGGGAGTTGGCTTAATTGGTTCAGGAATTACTTCAGGAATTGGCTTAGGAAGAGTCCAATTATTTTCATTAGTCAACATATTATTCAATAATATATTAGCTTTGTCGACTGTTCTTTCCCTGAAAACACAACCAGCACAACTATCCAAGTAGTCCTTGGAAGCATCGGTTAGTCCATTATAAAAGATATCAAGTATTTCATTTTTCTTAAGAGGATGATCGGGCAAAGCATTAAGTAACCGGAGAAGCCTCCCCCAAGCTTGTGGGAGACTCTCTTCTTTGATATGCACAAAATTATATATTTCCCGCAAGGAAGCTTGTTTCTTATGAGCAGGGAAATATTTAGCAGAGAAGTAATAAATCATATCCCGGGGACTACGCACACAACCAGGAGCAAGAGAATTATACCAAGTCTTAGCATCACCCTTTAATGAGAACGGAAATATCTGAAGGATATATAAATAGCGAGACTTCTCATCATGAGTAAATAGGGTGGCTATATCATTCAACTTGGTAAGATGTGCCACAACAGTTTCAGATTCAAGGCCATAAAAAGGATCAGATTCAACTAAAGTAATAATCTCAAGATCAACAGAGAATTCATAATCCTTATCAGTAACACAGATAGGTGAAGTAGCAAAAGCAGGATCGGGTTTCATTCTAGCATTAATAGACTGCTGCTTCCATTTAGCTAATAATTTCTTAAGATCAGATCTATCATTGCAAGCAAGAATTTCCATAGCAGCTTCTTCATTCATAACATAACCCTTGGGAACAACAGGCAATACATAATCATTGGGGGAACGTTCATCACTATCATCAATAGCATCTTCAATATTTTCATTCCCCCTAACTCTAGCAAGTTGTTCATCTAGGAATTCACCTAATGGCAAAGTAGTATCACGCACAGAAGTAGTTTCATCATGCATAGCAGAAGTGGCATCATCAATAACATGCGACATATCAGAATTCATAGCAGTAGTAGGTTTGGGTGTCGCAAGCCTACTAATAACGGAAGGAGAATCTAGTGCAGAGCTAGATGGCAGTTCCTTACCTTCCCTCGTAGTTGAGGGCAAAATCTTGGTCTTAGCGTCTTTCAAGTTCTTCATAGTGATCAACAGATATAAATCCCAAGTGACTTAGAGAATAGAGCTATGCTCCCCGGCAACAACGCCAGAAATTAGTCTTGATAACCCACAAGTGTAGGGGATCGCAACAGCTTTCGAGGGTGAAGTACAACCCAAATTTTATTGATTCGGCACAAGGGGAGCTAAAGAATATTCTTGAGTATTAGCAGTTGAGTTGTCAATTCAACCACACCTGGATAACTTAGTATCTGCAGCAAAGGGTTTAGTAGCAAAAGTGGTATGATAATAATGGTAACGGTAGCAACAGTAAAGATTAATGTTTTGGGGCTTTTGTAGTAGTTGTAACAGTAGCAACGAAAAAGTAAATAAGAGAAGAACAATATGTGAAAAGCTCGTAGGCAATGGATCAGTGATGGATAATTATGCCGGATGCGATTCCTCATGCAATAGTTATAACATAGGGCGGCACATAACTAGCTCCAATTCATCAATGTAATGTAGGCTTGTATTCCGTAAATAGTCATACGTGCTTATGGAAAAGAACTTGTATGACATCTTTTGTCCTACCCTCCTGTTGCAGCGGGGGCCTAGCGGAAACTAAGGGATATCAAGGCCTCCTTTTAATAGAGAACCGGACCAAAGCATTAACACATAGTGAATACATGAACTCCTCAAACTACGGTCATCACCGAGAAGTATCCCGATTATTGTCACTTCGGGGTTGTCGGATCATAACACATAATAGGTGACTATAGACTTGCAAGATAGGATCAAGAACACACATATATTCATGAAAACATAATAGGTTCAGATCTGAAATCATGGCACTCGGGCCCTACTGACAAGCATTAAGCATAGCAAAGTCATAGCAACATCAATCTCAGAACATAGTGGATACTAGGGATCAAACCCTAACAAAACTAACTTGATTACATGGTAAATCTCATCCAACCCATCACCGTCCAGCAAGCCTACGATGGAATTACTCACGCACGGCGGTGAGCATCATGAAATTGGTGATGGAGGATGGTTGATGATGACGACGTACAGCGATGAATCCCCCTCTCCGGAGCCCCGAACGGACTCCAGATCAGCCCTCCCAAGAGAGATTAGGGCTTGGCGGCGGCTCCGTATCGTAAAACGTGATGAATTCTTCTCTCTGATTTTTTTTCTCCTCGAAAGCCAATATATAGAGTTGAAGTTGGCGTCGGAGGGTCTCCAGGGGGCCCACGAGGTAGGGGGGCGCGCCCTAGGGGGGCGCCCCTGTCTCGTTGACAGGCTGTGGGCCCCCTGGCATTAATTCTTTCACCAAAAATTCTTATTAATTCTAAAAAGTGCCTCCGTGGATTTCCAAGACATTCCGAGAACTTTTCTTTTCTACACATAAAACAACATCATGGCAGTTCTGCTGAAAACAGCGTCAGTCTGGGTTAGTTTCATTAAAATCATGCAAGTTAGAGTCCAAAACAAGGGCAAAAGTGTTTGGAAAAGTAGATACGTTGGAGACGTATCACACTACTGCCGTCATCCATGAGGACACGGGTGAGACGGTATCCGTCGATTATTGGGTCAAGCACCAAGGCCTCTGATCCTCCGCGCCGAATACTAGTTCAGCCGTCCATGTGATCAAAAGTGATCGGATGAGACATCCAGTAGTCGGATGTGGGTACGATGGGCTCTACATCGTGCGCCTCTCTGAGCGCGCGTTCGTGCCTTCTCGTGAATGTGTGAGTCGCGTGGATCATGTTTACTGTTTTAACCTCTGGCAGGAACTTTTTCTGTCCCCCAGTGTTCGGCTGGCGAGGTTCATCCTCGTCTTCGCTTGGTGTGTCCCTCCCCTTGTGTTCGACATTTAATTTGCCGGCCTGCTTGAAGTCCCAGCATTCTCTATGCGCGTGGTTCGCAAGTTTCTCGGGGGTGACATGAATTTGGCATAGTCTGTCCAGGACTCTGTTCAGACCGGACGGTCCCTCTTTACTGCCTTTTAATGGCTTCTTTTGCTGATCAGGTCAAGAGCCCCTGAATCCGGCATTGACCGTTGTGTTGTCCGGGCTCTCTTCCTTGTTTTGGCATTTGTTTCTATTACGCCGTGGCTTCCCGTTGCCATCCCTTATTTCGGATGTGTTGGGGTCGCTGGTGCCTTTATGGGCTAGCCAGCTATCTTCACCCATGCAAAAGCGGGTCATAAGGCTTGTTAAGGCTGCCATTATCCTTGGCTTTTCTTGGCCGAGGTGCCGGGCGAGCCACTCGTCGCGGATGCTGTGTTTGAATGCTGCTAAGGCTTTGGTGTCTGGACAATCGACAATTTGATTCTTCTTAGTGAGGAATCTTTTCCAAAGCTTGCGGGCGGACTCTCCGGGTTGTTGGATTATGTGACTTAGATCGTCTGCATCTGGAGGCCGGACATAAGTCCCTTGAAAGTTGGCCCTGAAAGCGTCCTCGAGTTCCTCCCAACTCCCAATTGAATTTTCGGGGAGGCTTTTCAACCAGTGTCGAGCTGGTCCCTTCAACTTGAGGGGGAGGTATTTGATGGCATGGAGGTCATCCCCATGAGCCATGTGAATATGCAGGATAAAATGCTCGATCCAGACCCCTGGGTCTGTCGTTCCGTCGTATGCCTCTATGTTCACATGTTTAAAACCTTGTGGGAATTCATGGTCCAATACTTCTTCGGTGAAGCACAGGGGGTGAGCAGCCCCTCTGTATCTGGACGCGTTGTGGCATGCAGTCAGTTGTTGTTGTGTCCGGTGTTTATTCTGAACTAGTATTTGGCTTGTATGATCGTTTTGGTAACCATAAACCCTCGCCGGGGTGTGTCCTTTAGATCCATAGATGGACCTGGCCGCACCGGCTTTCTTATCCAGATGTTCACGTAGATCATGCGCGGCATCAGTAGCCATTCTGTTGCGGTTGTGAAGTGGTACGTCTGGTTTCCTGGTCGTATTATTTTTTGGTGGAATGGCCTCGTCGTCGAATTCTGGCAGTAGCTTGCGTTTTGGGTAGCTCTTTGTATGGCGATCGTCGCCATATCGTTCTTCAGTGTCTAGCAATTTATTCCATCTGCGATTGAACGTTTCATGTGCGGCTTTGAGCTGTTGCTTCTGCTTCTTTAGACTTCTCATTGTGGCCATAAGCTTTCTGTGGAGGTTGTCTCGTTCCACGCATCCTACCGGAATAATGAATGCGTCATCGTCTGAACTGTGTTCTTGTCCTGGGGCAGTTTGATGAGCTCGTCCCTCTGGATTATTGTGATCGGGCATCTGCTCCGAACCCGGTTCGGCGTGACCTGGCTCGGCCTGCTCCATCGCTGGGTTCATGTGGTCATTATTTCCTTCGGGTTTACTGGTATGTCGATCCTTCCTACGCTCTTGTCGCTATTTTTACTGTTGCTGGACTTTGAGCGGCGTCTGCGCTGCTGTTTTGGCTTTTGCCCGGGTGTTTTATCTTTCGGATTATCGTCGTTGTCCTTCTTGGGCGTATCCACCATGTATATATCGTGTGACAAGGTAGTAGTCCCGCGCCCCAGAGATTCCAAATCTTCTCCTGCATCATTGTCCATACCGTCGATGTATTCGGAGTCGAAGTCAAGCACGTCGGTTAAATCATCGACCGTGGCAATGAAGTGGGTGGTGGGTGGGCAGCGAATTCCTTCGTCGCCTGCTTCCCACTCAAGCCGGACATAGTTCGGTCCAGAGGCTCCTGACAAAGAGAGAGACTTTAATGAGTTCACCATGTCGCCAAAGGGCGAGTGCTGGAAGATGTCCGCAGTGGTAAACTCCATTACCGGAGCCCAACCTGGCTCAGCTGGCTCGGGGGTGTGCGGACTGGAACCAACAACCGGATACGAGCCCGGGGGCCCGGGGTTACAGGCCTCCACAGAGGTGAGGCCTGTGTTCGGCTCCACCGCCGATGAGTATGCGGCCTGCGGGGCGGCGTCCACCCCTCCGTCCTTAGGCAACGCAACCTGCTCCGGATTTAGATCCGGGGCTACTGTAGGGGTGATATCCCGAGCATTGTCCGACAGCAGGTCTAGGGCATGCTCGTCGTGACTGTTCGGTGCTCCTGGCACATGCCAGATTCCATCGAAGATCAAGTCTCCGCGGATATCGGTTGTGTAGTTCAGGTTTCCGAACCTGACCTGGTGGCCGGGGGCGTAGCTATCGATCTGCTCTAGATGGCCAAGCGAACTGGCCCGCGGTGCGAAGCCGCCGAACACAAAGATCTGTCCAGGGAGAAAGGTCTCACCCTGGACCGTGTTGTTGACGATTGAAGGCGCCATCAAGCCTCGAAGCGACGACACAGAGGAACTCTCAATGAAAGCACCAATGTCGGTGTCAAAACTGGCGGATCTCGGGTAGGGGGTCCCGATCTGTGCGTCTTAGGCTGATGGTAACAGGAAGCAAGGGACACGATGTTTACCCAGGTTCGGGCCCTCTCGATGGAGGTAAAACCCTACTTCCTGCTTGATTAATATTGAAGATATGAGTAGTACAAGAGTGGATCTACCATGAGATCATAGAGGCTAAACCCTAGAAGCTAGCCTATGATGGTATGATTGTAATTGTGATCGGCCTTCTAAGGACCAACCTCTCCGGTTTATATAGACACCGAAGAGGGCTAGGGTTTACACGGAGTCGGTTACAAGGAAGGAAACATAATATCCGGATCGCCAAGCTTGTCTTCCACGCCAAGGAGAGTCCCATCCGGACACGGGTCGTAGTCTTGAGTCTTGTATCTTCACGCTCCAATAGTCCGGACGATGTATATAGTCCGGCTGTCCGGATACCCCCTAATCCAGGACTCCCTCAGTAGGATCAAGAACACACATATATTCATGAAAACATAATAGGTTCAGATCTGAAATCATGGCACTCGGGCCCTAGTGACAAGCATTAAGCATAGCAAAGTCATAGCAACATCAATCTCAGAACATAGTGGATACTAGGGATCAAACCCTAATAGAACTAACTTGATTACATGGTAAATCTCATCCAACCCATCACCGTCCAGCAAGCCTACGATGGAATTACTCACGCACGGCGGTGAGCATCATGAAATTGGTGATGGAGGATAGTTTATGATGACGACGGCGACGAATCCCCCTCTCCGGAGCCCCGAACGGACTCTAGATCAGCCCTCCCGAGAGAGATTAGGGCTTGGCGGCGGCTCCGTGTCGTAAAACGCGATGAAACTTTCTCCCTGATTTTTTTCTCCCCGAACGTGAATATATGGAGTTGGAGTTGAGGTCGGTGGAGGTCCAGGGGGCCCACGAGATAGGGGGGTGCGCCCTACAGGGGGGCCTGTCTCGTGGACATGCCCTGGGCCTCCTGATGTATTTCTTTCGCCAGAAATTCTTATTAATTCCAAAAAGTGCCTTCGTGGATTTTCAGGACATTCCGAGAACTTTTCTTTTCTACACATAAAACAACATCATGATAGTTCTGCTGAAAACAGCGTCAGTCCGGGTTAGTTTCATTCAAATCATGCAAGTTAGAGTCCAAAACAAGGGCAAAAGTGTTCGAAAAAGTAGATACGTTGGAGATGTATCAGTCGTCTCGCCAACCATTGCTTCTACGACTATCGCTACCGCTTAGTGATAAAGTAAAGCAATTATATGGCGCTTGTATTTCATACAATAAAGCGACAACCATATGGCTCCTGCCAGTTGCCGATAACTTTTGCAAAACATGATCATCTGATGCAACAATCTTATATCACATCATGTCTTGACTATATCACATCACAACATGCCCTGCAAAAACAAGTTAGACGTCCTCTACTTTGTTTGTTGCAAGTTTTACATGGCTGTTATGGGCTCCTAGCATCAACCATACAAACCTATGGCACAAAAACCACAATGGTGATTTATCAAGTTTGTTGTTTTAACCTTCGCAAGGACCGGCCGGAGTCAAATTCAATTCAAGTAAAGTTGGAGAATCAGACACCCGCCAGCCATCTTTATGCAAAACTAGTTGCATGTCCGTCGGTGGAACCGGTCTCATGAACACGGTCATGTAAGGTTGGTCTGGGCCGCTTCATCCAACAATACTGCCGAATCAAAATAAGACATTGATGGTAAGCAGTATGATGATCACCGCCCACAACTCTTTGTGTTCTACTCGTGCATATCATCTACACATGCTCTGATGCCACTGTTGGGAAATGTAGCATGCAATTTCAGAAAAAGTCCTATGCTCATGCAAGATCTATCTAGGAGATGCATAGCAACGAGAGGGGGAGAGTGTGTCCACGTACCCTCATAGACCGAAAGCGGAAGCGTTAACTTAACGCGGTTGATGTAGTCGAACGTCTTCTCAAATCAACCGATCAAGTACCAAACGTACGACACCTCCGAGTTTCGCACACGTTCAGCTCGATAACGTCCCTCGATCTCTTGATCCAGCAGAGTGTCGATGGAGTCGATGAGTTCCGTCAGCACGACGGCGCGATGACAGTGTTTTATGATGTGATCTGTGCAGGGCTTCGCCTAAGCACTACGATGATACTATCGAAGGAGTAAACGGTGGAGGGGGGCACCGCACACGGCTAAGAGAATAACTGTTGTGCTGTGGGGTGCCTTCTGCCCCCGTATATAAAGGAGGAGGGGAGGAGGCGGCCGGCCTAGAGGGGCGTGCCATGGGGGGAGTCCTACTAGGACTCCCAGTCCTAGTAGGATTCCCCTTTCCTTTTCCGGAGTAGCAAAGGGGGGAAGGGAGAGGGAGTAGGAGAGGGAAAGGGGGCGCCACCCCCTTCCCTAGTCCAATTCGGACCCCATGGGGGGCACCCCTTGTGGGCTGTCCCCTCTCCCTCCCGTGGCCCATGTTGGCCCATTACTTCCCCGAGGGTTTCCGGTAACCTCCCGGTACTCCAAAAAATATTCGAAACTTTCCGAAACCATTCTGATGTTCAAATGTAACCTTCCAATATATCAATCTTCATCTCTCAACCATTTAGAGACTCCTCGTCATGTCTGTGATCTCATCCGGGACTTCGAAAAACCTTCGGTCACCAAAACACATAACTCATATAATACCAATCGTCATCGAACGTTAAGCGTGCGGACCCTACGGGTTCGAGAACTATGTAGACAAGACCGAGACACCACTCCGGTCAATAACCAATAGCGAAACCTGGATGCTCATATTGGTTCCCACATATTCTACGAAGATCTTTATCGGTCGAACCGCAATGTCAACATAGCTATTCCCTTCGTCATTAGTATGTTACTTGCCCGAGATCTGATCGCCGGTATCTCTATACCTAGTTCAATATCATTACTTGTAAGTCTCTTTACTCGTTCCGTAGTGCATCATCCCATAACTAACTCATTAGTCACATTGCTTGCAAGGCTTCATATGATGTGCATTACCAAGAGGGCCCAGAGATACCTCTTCGATACTCGGAGTGACAAATCCTAATCTCGATCTATGCCAACCCAACAAACACCTTCGGAGATACCTGTAGAGCATCTTTGTAATCATCCAGTTACGGTGTGACGTTTGATAGCACACAAGGCATTCCTCCGGTGTCCGGGAGTTGCATAATCTCATAGTCGGAGGAATATATATTTGACACGAAGAAAGCAG
Organism: Triticum dicoccoides; assembly: GCF_002162155.2. Taxonomy (NCBI): domain Eukaryota; kingdom Viridiplantae; phylum Streptophyta; class Magnoliopsida; order Poales; family Poaceae; genus Triticum; species Triticum dicoccoides. Next base: position 4,380,319 of record NC_041383.1, on the reverse strand, counting down.
TAGCAATAAAACTGAACGATCATTACGCTAAGCTAATGGATGGATCTTGTCCATCACATCATTCCACTAATGATGTGATCACGTTATCAAATGACAACTCATGTCCATGGCTAGGAAACTTAACCATCTTTGATCAACGAGCTAGTCTAGTAGAGGCATACTAGGGACACGTTGTTTTGTCTATGTATTCACACATGTATCAAGTTTCCGGTTAATACAATTCTAGCATGAATAATAAACATTTATCACAAATAAGAAAATATAAAATAACAACTTTATTATTGCCTCTAGGGCATATTTCCTTCAAAGCTGCCATGGCAAAAATTCCAAATTGTCATGGCACAAAAATAATAATTCAAAATTGGTTTATCTTCAGCGGGAGAGGTGCATTGTAGTGGGTTCAATCTTGCGGTGACCTTGCTTTACGACAGGAGGGGGTAATAAGGCATATTTTGTATTGTTGCTACTAAGGATAAGACGATGGGGTTCGGTCATATTAGTTGATCCTATTCTGTCTACATTATGTCATTTTGCTTAATGCGTTACTTTTATTTTTTTTACTTTTATTATTATATCTATCACTACTGGATTTGATACTTGCGACTGGTAATAATGTGATGTAAGCTCCTATTTTAGATGCTATTTCTATCACTTATGTTTTATGTGTTTCTATTTCGTGTGCATATTATTCAAAAGTAGCAAAATACTGACCAATTTTTAGAAAATAGTTAATCATGGTTAAGCCGCGCTTAAGCGCCCATTGCTCTAAGTTGTGGCCTTTCAATTCACTGATGTTTAAGCGCTTAAGCGACATCCCCTGCTGACACCGGTGGTGGATTCACGAGACCACACCCTCACTGGCTCCTCCGCCACATCGAAGGCGACGCCTCCATGACAGTGAAGAGGTAAAAGAAAAAGAGAAAAACTTATTTTCTCCATGGCCATGGAGAAAGATATTAATGTGAGTTTTTTCCCTTAAAAAAATGGTGAGATTTTTTTTATTTAAGCAACAACGGTCGTTTCCGGCTCTCCCTCCGACCCCCAAACCCGGCCCGCACTCTTCAGGCGAAAAGACGGAAACGCCCCCCGCTCCACCCTGACTCGACCCCATCCATGGCTGGCGGCGGCGGCGGCGCGTCGCCGGCGCGGGACGGCGGGCGGGAGGAGTGGCTGCGCATCTACGACCGGATGGTGGCCGTCCTGCGGAAGAGCCACCGGGACGTGGAGGCGCTGCTCGCCGACCGCAAGCGCCTCGAGGCCGTCCTCAAGATCCAGCACGACTTCTGGCTCCACCGCGACGCCGTCCTCCGGGACCGCCTCGACGAGGTCCGCCCCTCCCTCCCCCCTCCCCCCTGATTCCATCCTTCTCCGACGAGGTCCGGCCGGCCGGCGGCTGACGGTCCCTAGGGTTTCGCTGGCAGACGCGGAGGGTGGAGGACTGCCTGCGGCGGGGCGACGCCGCCAAGCTCGACCTGCTCCTCGGCGACAAGGACCTCGAGGTGCGCCGCCACCGGATCTACATCGGTAAGACCACAAATCTCCCCAACCCCCTCCCCCTATCTGCCGTTCTTGTCGATTTGGTGGCAGAAATCCCGCGGCATGGGCTCTCCTGGAGGATTTAGGGTACCTCCAGGTGCCAAAGCCGGCGTCTTTTTCGGCCCAGGGGCTGTTTCCGGAGGCCTTTGCGCCGCCACGCCCGCCAAATGTTCAATCTTTGCTCGGGTTCGCTGTGCGTGCAATGCTTGGGTTGAGATTGTTGTGATGCCCCTTTGCTGCAATGGTGGAAAAAACACTTCCATCTCTCCGCTCGATGCGGCATGCCTGGTGTGAATCTTGCACGATTATCTGGCCATCGATAAGCTTGCTTAATTTACATTGTTCAAACTTCAATGATACCGTGATGGATCTTAAATCGTTGTTTTGTGTATATACCAATGCTGATGTGCTGGTTTAGTTATTTTCTGCGTGTTGCCCTACGGACATTTTATGAAAGTATTGTTTGGGCTAAAAAAGTTGTTAGTTCCTGCATCGTTGGGCACCAAAGCGGTAGTCCAACAATGATGTTTTGTCATATCCGCATCTTATCGCTCCATTCACATTCATCAAGAACTGGGGTTTCTGTCGATTGGTACCCAGTTGAAGTGACAGCTAGCGCTTTGCCTTTTCCGTTTGGAATAACCTTTTCTAAGGATTTATTATGTTGCTACTGGTTGCTGATATCACTGTGTCTGGTATCTTGCTAAGAATTAATGTTGCTGATATCATTGTGTTTTGTGTTTGATGTAGAACACCAAGATGGTGACTTGGAGGATTTCAAAAGAGATGCAGCTGCTTTGGCTCAAGAAAACAATGAATTGAAGGTACTTACCGAAACATAAGTTGCTTTACTCACAAGCATGTACTAGTAAACTTGTCCATCTTGTTAATTGGTGTTCCGTGTCTGCTCCTTTCGTCTTTCTTAACTTCAGATAAAACTGAAGGAAGCTGAAAGTTGTGCCGAGCTCAGCGAGCCAACTACAGACCCTGAGCACAGTGGAAGAGATTTGAGAGCAGAGATAAGGAAGCTAAAGAAAGCCTATAAGGCCCTGAGCTCGCAGAAGGAGAGCGAGGTTTCCGCGTTACTCGCAGAAAAGGATTTCGTGTGGAACCAGTACAAGACAATGGAGAAGGACTACGAGACGCTCCTTAAGAAGAAGAAGATGGAGGCAGCACAGGCTACTGAAGCAGCCGAGAAGCTTCAGCAGAAGGTGGAGGAGCTGCAACTGCAAGTGTCAGCCCAAAAGAAGGATGACGATGTTGGCAGATTGCAAGCGGAAGCTAATGATGCCAAAAAGAAGGTGCTGGCTCTTGAGGATAAGCTACAAAAAATGCACTCCCTGGTCAGTGAGAAAGACGATGAGATCCAAAAACTCAAGAGTGGGCACCTTCAGGCTAGTCAAAAGCGGAAGAAGGATATCAGCGGGACACATAGAAGATCTAGGTCTGAAGGTCCATCTGTACGGGGGAAGTCTAAAAGTAATCCTCGGAGGCAAATGGCAGAAGAAGATCAACCCGAGACCAGTCAGAAGCGTCAGTGTGCCTCTTCGTTATCAAGTGTAAGTATTCCATTCCCAAGTATATCATTCATGTACTGAGCTAGTGACATGCTCCACTGATAAACTAGACGCTAAGTTCCTTTTAAAGAAAAAAATAACTTTTCCAGTGACCGTGTAACAACATGTGGTTGTAATGTCTAATTCTTGGTAGGCTGCACGAGTTGCATTTTGCTGTACATATGGACAAAGAGTAATATTGATGTAAATTAAGTGAGTATTATTTTAGTTGCAAGTGCTCATAAAGGACCATCACACATATACATTCTTAGAGACAAGTCAGAACCAGGCAAAATATGTCTCTGACCTACCAGTTTATCACTTTCGACCTAATGGGCAACCTTGTACTGCTATATGGATAAACAAACCTAACCTGCAGAGAGGAAATATTATGCATCTCATTGCATTTTAACCTAACCAGTTACAATGTCTTAATTCTTTGTATGTTGCATGAGTTGCGATCAGCTTTTCTTCATAAATAGTAAAATCTGTAATTTGCGTCAGTAGCAATTTCTCACGAATAATCATATTGTCCAATTCTTGGCAAGCCGCATCAGCTGCGTCTTGCTGTAAATATGGACAAAGAGTTAGCTTGATGGATTTTAGGTGAGCATCATGTTCCTTGCTAGGTGCTCATGAAGGACCATCACAGATGAATTCAAGGAGAATAAGAAGGACGTGGCCATATATGTTCCTTGCTTTAACCATATCACTTTCAACCTTACTTATAGCACTGTACTATGGTTTGTTCATCTATATGCAGAAGCAAGACCTACCCTGCAGAGTAGAATAACATACCACTCTTTGACACTAACCATGTGCTCATCTATGTCCTAATTCTTGGTAGGCCGCATGAGTTGCGTCCTGCTGTAAATATGGACAAATAATAAGGTTGATGGAATTTAGGTGAGCATCATGTGAGTCGTAGATGCTCATAAAGGACCATCGCATATACACTTGGGAGACAGATTAATGGTAGGACACAACACTGTAAACCTTTTTGCTCATCTATGTCCTAATTCTTGGCAGGCTGCATAAGTTGCATCCTGCTGTAAATATGGACAGATAATAATGTTGATGGAATTTAGATGAGCATCATGTGAGTCGTAGATGCTCATAAAGGACCACCACAAATACACTTGTGGAGACTAGTAGTAGGACACGGCTCATCTATGTCCTAATTCTTGGTAGGCCGCATAAGTTGCATCCTGCTGTAAAATATGGACAAATAATAATGTTGATGGAATTTAGGTGAGTATCATGTGAGTTGTAGATGCTCATAAAGGACCACCACATAACTGTAACCCTTTTTAGTCGTCAATGTCCTAATTCTTGGTAGGTCGCGTAAGATGCGTCCTGCTGTAAATATGGACAAATAGTAATTTTGATGGAATTTAGATGAGCATCATGTGAGTCGCAGGTGCTCATAAAGGACCATCATAGATACACTTGTGATACCAGTAGTAGGACGGCAACATATGCTGTTTTCGTTATCAGTATTTCATCTGAACTATTTCTACACCTGAGGTGGCTAGTTTTTTTGTCTGCGCTCATAGTCCAAAATTACACGACAATGAGGGGACATATCATCTTTGCCTGTGTCGCTTTGAATTTTCTGCCTCACATAGTATATGATGTCCTAATTCTTGGTGGGCTGCATGAGTTGCATCTTGCTGTAAATATGGACGAACAGTGAACTGATGGAAACTAGGTGAGAGTGTTCTTTAAGTCTTGAACCCTATACCAACAAGGTACAATAAAACCAAGAAAAAAAATCAAGGAAGGTCTTGTGACCATGAGGTCATGGGTTCAAGTCCTGGAAACAGCCTCTTACAGAAATGTAGGGAAAGGCTGCGTACTATAGACCCAAAATGGTCGGACCCTTCCCTGGACCCTGCGCAAGCGGGAGCTACATGCACCAGGTTGCCCTTTTTTTTTATTGTACCTTTGTTCTCCTGTGGTGCAACCGAGCTGCTAAAAGTATTATCTATGGATGCACCGAGTTTCTTTTAGTTTTTTACTATGTGGAGGATAACGTGTGCTGACAGAACACCATTGCTGCCATGCAGGGACTGGCGCTCCGGCGCTGCTCCTCGAGGATGACGCACCTGAAACCCGCGTCGTCGTCGTCGTCGCCTGCGCCCCAGCAGGTACTCTTCCACTCCAGTTTCAAGGTCCCAAAGCTGAAAGCCCCCGCCCCTCCTCCCCCTCCTCCCTCGTAGTAGTCTGATCTAACGGTCTCCTGACATGTGCAGCTGCTGTTAGACCTCCATGATGGCTGTGTTTAGGTGTGTGGAGTTAGCGATCAGGTTTAATCTTTATCGTGCGCCGCGCGCTCCCACTGGAGAGGCGGTGATCGTGTTTTGTAACCTACATCCTCGCCCTTATTTTGAAGGCCCTTTTGTAACATATTCGCGGGCGCTGCGCGGATGGAGAGCTCGCTGACCGGTGTATGTATGTATGTGTGTGTGTGTGTGTGTTAACCATGTGGTGGTGCCCTCGGGCCGGAATTCGCGAGGTGTTTGAGATGTGACCCGAACTCCCCTGAGTTATGAGTGTGTGTTTCTGCGGTTGGTGTATAAAATGTGAAGTGGAAGTGTGAGAGGGCATAAATGTTCATACTGTTGATGATTACAGGGGCAGAACCTTGTGTTTCTCTTTGGGAAAGCTGGTACTAGAAATTTGAATTTGCCCTTTGGCGAATTTGTTTAGGGTTTTCGATGGCCAAGTTGCGGTATCGACATAAATGTGGGGAAATTTACTTTGGATGCCTGTGTCCTCCTGTAACCCATTTGAGAGGAATGTCATACACACTTCATGCTTTATACACAGCATTTCTGTTTGGGAAAATTGGCACTTGTTGTTGTGCTTAGGCGAATTTGTGTAAGTTTTTTTTTCCATGGTGAAGTTGCGTTATCCGCATAAATAGCATAAATATGGGCAAATTTATTTCCAATGCCTGTGCTCTGTTGTGAAACATTTAAGCAATATAATACACCCTCCATATCTTAGTTAAATATTAATTGAAAAAGAGAAAGAATGACACCCCTTTAAAAAGGATCTCGTCACAAATCGAATATCAGATTTTTGTGGAACATTTTTTTATGGCAAATTATGTTATCGGGTAGGATGGCATGTTGTGTTTAGCAAGCATGGCACATCCTACCATGTTTCAATTTTTTACCATGTTTGCTAAAGAAAATTGGTATCATATAATTTGCCATAAAAAATGTCATCGATAAAGGGGCAGGGACCGCCGTCGCTGCCGTTGCCGCCGTGGCCGCGATCGCCGCGGTCGTTGGAGATGGTGAGGGCGGCGTCGCCGGCCTCAGCGGCGCGAAGGTTGATGTTGTACTCCACGAGATCCACGCGAGAGCGCTCGACGCCGAACGGGGGGAGAGGCACCGTGTCCCCCAAGATGGTGCGAATGGTGTCGAAGCGGGCGTCGAGGCCATGAAGAAACTGCATGGTAAGATCTGGATCGGAGACGGGGTTACCAGTGTCGGCGAGGCCGTCGGCAAGGGACTTGAGGCGGCGAGCATAGTTGGAGACAGAGAGGTCGCCCTGCTTCAAGTTCCTGTACTGGCGCGTGAGGTGGAGGTACTGGGCGCCCTGGTTGGCTAGGAAGTAGTCCCGGATGTGCTGCCAGGCGGTGTAGGCGTCGACAGCGCCGCCCATGATCAGCTCGAGGATGGAATCCGGGAGGGTGAAGAGGATCCAGAGGACCAGCCGTTGATCCACGGCAAGCCAGGCGGCGTCGGGGTGAGGAGGAGGACGGCGCTCGATGTGATCCTGGACGCGGTACTGTGTGAGGACACAGGTGAAGAAGGTGCGCCACTTGATGTAGTTGTTCTCAGCGGGGTCAAGCTTGAACTTGATATGGTTGGAGATGTGGTCGTTGTGAAAGTTGTGGAGGAGAAGATCAGGAGGAGAAGGCATGGGAAAGATGGTTGTGGTGGCGAGAGCAGAGGTTGCAGCGGGCATGGTGGTCGAGGAGAAGGGAGGAGAGGTCCCCGGAGTGGAGGACGGAGAGGAGAAGACGGGAGCGGCCGGAGAGGCGGGGGGCTCGCTGAAGATGTCCTCGAAAGCCATGGCGACTGATACCAAGAAAGAAGATGAATATGCACTGCACACTGTATTACTCATCGAGAGAGTTACATATAGCCGGGGCCTTCCACAAGATTAGGCACGCAGGCCCGTGAACTAGTCGTGGAGGTTGAGATCCTAGAAAGTAGGAATTAGGTACAAGAGTTACAACGTTACAAATACAAGGTACAATACATGACACTTATTTCTGGATTTATTTCAGAATTTTCGGCGATGCGCATTTAGTGGGAGGAGACGTTCCCGTCGACGACGAGGCGCCTACGGTGACTTTGTAAATCTCAAGATGATATGGCAGCTCAGTCTTTCGGAGGTGCTCATAGGGGTAGGGCGTACGTGTGTGCGTTCATAGGGATGAGTGTATGCGCGTGTATATGAGCGCTTGTGTCTGTACTGATGTAAAAAAAAAAATGAACCGAAACATAAAATACGGTGCTTAATATAAATATAAAGCTAGTTAGCGATTGTAAAACATCTACTACTTTTTACATCGAGGCAGAGTTTGAGCCTCAGCAATATCTTTCTACGAAGCTATGTTAGGAGTAAACCGCTGTGCGCCAAAACAACTTTCTTTTTTATGAAAAAAAAAGAATTCCAAGACGGAAGAAACTCTTCTTCTTGGAGCACAAGAAGGATCCCCGGTCACTGCCACGCGGGCCCCACCGGCAGCAGCAGGTCTCCGCCCTCCTCCTCCCTAGGCCCCGCGGGCCGGCGGTATAAGCCCGGCCCGGCCCGGCCCACCCGGATCCCATCTCCCTTTATCACCCCAGCCCTCCCCTCTGGTCTTCTTCTCACCCACGAAACAGAGAGAGACTCCGCCGTCGCAGCGCCAGCCAAACCCTCGTCGTCGTCTCCGATCCCGCCGTCGCAGCCATGCCGTTCACCCCGGGACCCTACTCCGGCAAGAGCACCCTCGCCCTCGTAAGCCCTCGAAATCGCCCCCTCCCCCCGATTCCTCCGCTGCATCGCGGATCAGATCTGGATGACCGACCGTGGGGGTGTTGCTTTGCAGGTGGCCAGGGTCTCCGCCGTCGGCGTCGGCCTCGTCTACGGCTCCGTCAAGCTCGGCATCCTCAAGGTACCGCGCGATCCCCCAACCCCCCTTTCCTTCCTCTATGATACCGCCGCGCGATCGATGCGATGTGATTTTGGTGCCTTAGCGTTGGCCCGGTGGTTGGTTGCTAGGGTTAGGAAGGTTCGGTCCTAGGGCTGGAGCGATTGGATTGGATGGGGCTGTGCTCTGTGTGCCGCCGCGAATCTGAGATTATTTTGGCCCAACTGCTTGTCTCTTCGCATGATAACTACTGTTCATTGGCCTGTCTGTTACGTACTATATTGGCATGATGATTGGATGGTTTGTTTCTTGATGATGACGATAGGGTTATGTAGCATGATGATGCACTAGTTCTTTCACACTTGTTACCATATCCTGTTCGTTTCTGTAATAATATGTAGCATCATCATGGGGTAGTTCTGGAGACTTATTGTTAGCTGCATCTTCTCTCTCAAGTCTCTCAGAGAAGGAAATAAGTTCATCTTCCTCTGCTTCTGGTTGCGCCTGCTTGCTGTCATGTGAATTGTTCTATTTTTATCGGACAGTTCAGTCTGAGGCCTAGTTGAACACTGCACTGCTTAATTTATAGGTCGTATAACTCATGGCACATGTGTTGTATTGAAGTAAAAGTTCAGTTGCCTGATATAGATCTTGCTCAGGCAAGCATGTACCATAAGTTGCCTGATTGGTTCCATAAGTCGCAGGGGCATCCATCAATGATCTGTATGGATTTAGGGACTGACTTTGTTTCTATCCTCTGCTTGGTTTCTTTTGGAGATTGATTGATTGGACACACTTGATATAGAACAATTTATTTGTATAGACGAAACCATACTTGTCAAATATCTGAGTATTACTGCTGAATCATAATATCTTGTTGTCTGCTTCAGCCGTCATTAGGAAACACTTAGCTTCATCGAAATTACTTCACGTACGACAGTCTAGGATCCGATTTTTATACGGCCATTTATCCAACGATGCTGCTGCTGCTCCACTCAGCATGCGTACGTGATGGACGGCTCTGTTCGATTGTCGTACGAGTAGTGTTGTATGTGTAGCAATGTCCTATCTTCACAGCAGACTTGTTAGAGATAATAATAATGTTCATCTTGTTTTCTCGCCCCCTATCTTATTTAGATTTCGCAGATCCATTGAACTGTTTGGTGTAAGTTGGTTATCTAAGTGTCTATAAATCGATGACGTTTGCAATTCTTTCCCCTTGTTACCATCAAAGCATCTTCTTACAGTTGCATGCTTTTTTTTTTCTCGCTGTCCAGATGACCAAGCCCAAGGAGGAAGCAGCTGCTGCTCATCACTGAGGACAAGTAGCTCCAGCGAGTTGACGCCGTAGATTCGCAATGTACCTTCTATACCTGCATTCGGTTCTGTGATTTGTGTCTGAAACCCAAAAAAACCCAGACCCATGTGGGAGCTGAACCTTTAGCTTTTTTGCTTGTGGAAAATAATATCCTCGGCTGAATCGACTTGAAATCAGGAAGAGTGAAACTTAAAATTCTTTGGTGTGGTTCTGCGATCCAGACCAAGTTTTTGCTGTGTCATCTAGTTTTTGCCGTGCAACCTGATTGGCTGGTCTAGCGAGCATCTTGGCGATTGAATTTATGTGTATTCTTTTTTGTCAATATGTTGCAAGTTTCATATAGACGTATGTAGTTCAACCAAATGCTCTTAATGATCCGGCTCATGATTTAATTGCCAACCGTCTCCGTTTGGGGCTTTGTTATACCTCAGACTCAATTCCGCATGCGATGTCATACCAACCACATCGTCCCCGGCTTCTGAGCCGAAATCGAAGGATTGCAAAGTCCTATCTATTGCGTGAGGAATAGTAGAACATATAAGTTAAAAAGTGAAATAGATCCATAAATGTGGAAAAAGTGTGTGGATTTTAAGAAAGTTTACAAAAAAAAATCCCGGATTTGAAGAAAGTTTGTGGATTTTAAGAAAAGAACAGAAATTTGAAAAAAGTTTGTGGATCTCAATGTATTCATGTGTTTGAAAAAGTTCACGTGCTTTGAGAAAAAGGTTCACGCACTTGAAAAAAACTTCATGAATTTTTTAAAAAGTTTTTGGACTTAATAGGTTCAGACCAGCACCAAAACCAAGCAATTTATATTTTACATACAGATTTAAACAGGCAGAGTGTTCATAGAGTTGAAGCACCCAGCCCAGCCTAGGATTTCAAAACGAGGCAGCGGCGTGGGAGGGGGGAGCAAGCCGACGCCGTCGTCGGAAGAGAGCATGGACTGTAGGTTCGGTCGGGGAAAAAAAATTCAAAGGACTAATTTGCAAAAAAAGTTACAACAACCTTTGACGGACTAATTTGCGGTATATGTCACGTAAATTGCTCTCAAAATTACAAAACATTACCCACCGATGCAGTGACAAAAACGTTTCCGCAGGGGAAGCCTCCGTCCGGGACGGCCCATGCAGTAGGGACTTTCCTATACTGCGCTTTGCATGCTGGGAGAAGACGCAGCGTGTCCGTTTGGGCCGGACCATGTGCGGGAGGCCTGTTTTTTTTTTTCGGTTTTCGTTTTTCCTCTTTTAAATAGTTTGGTACTTCAAAAAAGATTCGATAATTTTAAAAATGAGAAAATAAATCATATTTTTTGTGGATTAAAAAATGTTCGTTATTTTTAAAAATATATTTACATTAAAAAATGTTCACAATTTTGAAAAAACATGTTAGAGAAATAAGTCCATGTTTTTTTCTAAAAATTCGTGTGTTAAAAAATGTTAATGAAATTAAACAAAATATTCGCCAAAATGTTATCGGTGATGCAGCAAAATATTGTCATGGCCATTGAAAATTATGCCTTTTTTTTCTCCCGTTGCAACGCACGGGCCCTTTTGCTACTAGTAGACAAAAGCAGTAACATAAGCATTTTTTTTTCTTCTAAACAAGCATAAGCAGTATTAACTAGTAAGATTATTGTGATGTCAAAAAAAGAACTAGTAAGATTATTGTTGTAGCCAACTGTTGCTAGAGAGGCCATTCAAATTTGCAGCGTTACCTCGAAGTAGATTCTCTTCTTCTAAATTTCTAATATACTAATCAAATCCATTTGCATTTGCAAGAAAAGCTCTGGGCAGTATGATTTTTCAAGGAGAATTGATGTATTTAGCATTGTTGGCAACTGCATCAGTTTATCACCAGGGATAAATAGAGGAAGCTGCTACCATCATGCTCATGCAACCGTGTGTGTTTCTTTACCCTGCTGTCCAATTTCTAAAAATGTACTCCAACTGAAACACCACAAATCAAAAGTCTGACTTTTCTTTTGGGTCGACGACTCTCGAGACAAGAGTGATTCAAAACAGCAATCTGTGGCTGCTATGCTACTCTACGCTTTGAAAGAAACTAATGCATACAGGCAACCCAACAAAGCTTGAAGCCGACGGAGCAACTCGCCTGGACACGGCCATATTGGCAGCGACAAGGTTTCCTATTGCTACCCACTGCCAAATCATTCCTTGAATGGAGTCACCAAGCTCTCTATTGAGAGTATTTGGATTCAAGGAAGGATGCCGTCTAACTTACAGCGATCGCAATCAACTCTTCCAACAGCTCCTCCAAATTGCGCAATGACTACAGACAAATGTGCACAACGGTAATAAGTGAGCATATCATCGCACATCATGGTTGGCAATGTCTCAACAGTGATGGAGAGATTACCCATTGAGAGTATTTGAATTCAAGCTCATTTGAATTCAATTCAAACGGGTTTGAACCAGGGCCAGGTGTAGAGAGTGTCCAAAATACATGAAAATTTTGGTCGAGCACGAGCATAGGAAAATTTTGGCGTTGCCCATCTCATCCTACGCCAGGCCGGCTCTAAGCAAGATACACGAGGAGGAAACCAAATTAGGGTAGGGTATAATAAGCAGGCTCTCCTGGATAATTCATAATATGAACATCCTTAATCGTGTTGTCCATATCTTGCTTAACTTCTTGTTTGCAGTTGATCTTTGCGCCAATGGCGCAACTGGTCATCTAGTTACTACAGTTAATGCGACACCCATAGCAAAACTGAAAATATAGTGTAAAATATATAATCGCCGTAAAAAATATTTTATTTTACGTAAAATTACAAATGTAAAAATATAGTGTAAAATATACATAAAATGCAATTTTTCTCGTCTTGTGACCTATATTTTCTTTTCTTATGTCAAATCTTACATAGTGAATTAATATGAATGTAACTATTTGTATTCCAAATGTAATTTATTTGTGAAACAGTTGTAAGATTATTTCGGGCGAAGAATAACTTGTTGTGCACCCTAGGTGATGAATAGTATTATGAATGTTATATATGTTGGAAAATTAGGCAAAATCATGATTAATTCCAGTAAATAATTCATGACTAGAACAGATAGTAGCATGCAACAATCTAGCAAACTAGAAGAACAACAAAACATGTGTAGTCTTCCCTTTCTCTCCTCAACACACCACTTATTAGAGTGATGGAGAGAACCAAAAATGCTGTTTGGAGGCCGAGCTCCATGTAGCTCTTTAGCTGGCTCGTCAGTCTTCATAGGGACCAGGCGCACTTCTGTATTACCCTCACGTATTTCACCTGCCACACTTTTACTGGACACTGTATTTTCCATTTACGCACAGTGCTGTCCCATGTTAATAACTCTTCCCTACCAGGCTGTGCACACGTCCCATCGTCTCTCCCATCAGGTTCAAATGTGGACTGTATTCTGTTTTCTGTATAGCCAGTTCTACTTTTATTGTTTGGGCAGATCTGTTGAGATGTCACATCATCATAACCCCTGTTCAAGAATTCATCCGATTAACCAGTTAACTTGCCGATTAATCTCTACTCATAGGGTCACCGAGTAGCCTATAAACCGATAAATCGTCCGATTAATTGATTAAATGACCGATTAACTTGCCGATTAGCCGATTAATCCCCTACTCACCAGCTAACCGAGCAGCTACCAGTTAACGATTTCCTCAACAATGATCATAACGTAACACACACACATCTAATAAGTAATAACAGAAAACATAACATAACAAATATAGGATTTTCCTGAAAATAGAACACCACACCACCATCTTAATTTTACAGGAATATCAAATAAATTCAGGCTCTGGAGACAAAGTTATACCAAACCTTGTTCAACGCTACAGAATCTAGAGTCTCAAACAACAAGCAACGGCAAGATAAATCCAATGTTGAAAGCAAAAAGACAGAGAGACACACAATCTCACGGTGCAAGCCAACTTTTTTGTGGAATGCTGCAAACAGTGACGAGACTTTCTAGGAGCCTTTGGCGCATCATCCCTCTGCAGACATATTGTACTCTTCGTTCTTGGATGGCTGTTCATATGGGGGTGCTTTGTCACAGCTGGTCGCTTCCTCGATGGTGCTGCTCGAACAAGACTGGGGTTCCTATGAAAATGAAAGGCAGGAGCTCTTATATAAGAAAAACATCATTTTCTTTGGGTATCTCGAATGCCAGGTCTAGGGTGTCCTTTTAGCTGTTGACTGACCTTAGACGGACGAAAGAAAGAGGTAAAGATGCTTACGAGTTGAGCCCTGTGAACTGTGTGTCCAGAGTCTGCTGAAGCAAACTGTTGCTTGTGAGTTTGTGATGCATATATCTCAATTGGCAGATTTGCCTTCAGTACAATGCTACCCTGCACAAAGGCGTTCACAACAAATCATTTGCTAACTAGCATAGAGTTAATCTGTGCTATATCACATATAGGTGGTAAATATTCAGCTCACGAGTTTCATCCTCTTCTCCTGATAACTTTCTTCTGAATCCCGATCAAACTACATCTTCTTGTACTGCCTAACGAATAAGTGCATAGCCCTCTTCAATTGAATTGACCCTCGTACCAATAGCTGGATTAATAACAGTACCCATATTTTTATCAACATACTCCCTTCGTCCTTTGAAGAGTGTACTTCCAACTTTGTTGGAAAGTCAAACATTTTTATGTTTGACCGTAATTATACAATAATGCATCAATATTTATATCATCAAATTAGTAGCATTAGATTCATGATCAAAGTCTCAAGGGCAGGCACTCTGCTGGGATTGCGCTCCCTCTAATCCGCCGCCTTACCAATTCTGATCCTGCGAAAGATAATTACATCTACTGATTCAGCCTCAAGTCGGTCTCACACTAAACATCAGGTTTTAACATGTACACTTTTTTTTATCCTCCATGACGACGACACACAGATTCGAATCAATAGACACGCGACTATATACTCCCCGAATTTGAGGTCATAACATAGCAAATTAACACATTCAGCTGACCCCACAGGCGCCATTGTTGATTTTTTATAATGTAATTACCTTCGTGATCAGGAGGAGCACTGGGATTTGGAAACGACCACACCCTCTTCATCTCCATCTTCCTTGGCCATCCCACCGCCCATATTTTCAGTGCCGATTTCAGTTGAATTGGCTACCACCTCCATTGTATGAGGCATACAATTTCTCGGTGACAATTGTTCCATCCGCCTGCTCGTCTCCTTCATCTTGCACAACACCCATCTGCCGCCGCCTGACTCAGAAGAAATTCAACCAACTTGGACCTCAAGAGATCTACTATTTGTCTCAACGGCAACCGACGTTTCGTCAGCAGTTCTATCTCTTCACACAAATCCGGCGTCCAAACGCTGCCCCAAACCAATGCAACAGCCAATTACTAGATCTGTTCTCGGGCGAGGAAAAAGGGGGCAAAACGCAAAGCCAAAACATTGCCTCATCTAACGCAAGCACAAATCGTAAGTGTAAGAAACATACAAGACTTCAGATCCGGTAGAACATTACCCTGAATCGCACTCCTCGAAGAACTCCAACCCGTCCATGGCGAAAGAGCTTTTTTTTTGTTGTTGTTGTTGAGATGGACACGCTGCGTGCCGTCTACCAGCAAATAATACTCACCCGTCCACATGGGCCAAATTCAAAGCCACCCATGACGAACATCATGTTCACCACCGTAGGCCCGTGTATAAATCGCGAACACCAAACAGTGGCACCGGTGTATTTCTCCAAATTTGTCAGCGTACACAACTGGAAAAGTCAGGACGCGCGAATCCCAATGTAACAACGACCGAGCGAGATTACGGCCTGCATGTAGCTCGGCCTTCAAAACGCCTCACTCGGAGAGAACCCACTATATAAAAAGATTCAACCCTTCTTCAACTTCCGAGGTGAGACTAAACTTTAGCACCACCACTTGCCATTTTACAGATGGGCCACTATTTAAGATTTTAGAAATTGCTATATATATATATATATATACTAGTTGAATTTTAATATGTGTGCGCGCCTTTTTTCATTGCAATGGATGAAGTATTAGAGCAACGCTATGCGTACGATAAAATCCTTGTGATTTAGTACGACACCATTTCCACCAGCCATCATACCAAAAAGCACAACACTTGATTTGTCAAGCCCGTTCACAGCGCATCACATGATTGGACATCGTACAATGATTGTACAGACAAAGTGTCATATGCAGAGTAGTTCCGTTCTCCAGTTGCCTCCAGTTTGTTCCATGCTGTTAGGGTAAATAAAGGGACTGCCTATAGATTAGATCTGAATTATTCCCAATCGTTGGATCATAAAAAATTGTTCCCAACCGTTGGATCATAAATGAACCGCGGGATGTCTTCCTAGTGTTTCTTGGCCAATCCAACGATCAGATGAATGGACCCACCGATCTCTCTCAGCCAATCGGATTTCTTCCATACCTCGCCTCTCACGAGCTTCTGCCCAAGCCCTTGCCAGCGGTGCCGCGGTTGTCCACGTCATACCCATCTCCGTTTGGGGCTCTGTTATAGCTCAGACTCAACTCCGCATGAGATGCCATGACCAACCACATCATCCCTGGCTTCGGTTCGCTTGTCTTGGCCTTGTTGTGATTCGCTGCGCCATCTTCATGCTCGTGCTGCCCCCCCTCTTGCTTAGCTCTCTCATGTTGTTTCCTCTAGCCGAAATCGACTGATCGCAAAAGTTTTTTCTGTTGCCTAAGGAATTAGAACCGATAAGTTAAAAGGTGAAATAAATCCATTACACATTGTAAGTAAAGAAGGCACAAACTTCATTTCTATCATTTCAACGTGTGTTAAGGCCCATGCATGAAGTCAGTGTCACACAAGTATTTGAGTGAGCTTGTCTTGTTTGACTATATAGAAGTTGAACGTGAGACAAATTCTTTATTCAAATGTTCACCTGGGGGAGAGGTTCCCCACATGGATTTTTACTGACAGGGGCCCAAAGACGAATATGTTACAGAGAAGAGGATCAAGGCAACCAAGAGAAGGTTGGTCGAGAGAGAAGAGAGGGCGACTAGAGAGGAGGGAGCCTATGAGCGAGCCAATTCTTCCATGTGTCCACATGTCCATACATCTACGCAACTTTGGAGTGCACATATGGGATTGCTCTAAGTTCTAAATCAAACTTTCTACGTACATTGATCCCGAACTTCTCAGACATGTCCAACGGCCCCGGATTAGGCCCATCAGCGATCACCCAGTCAAAGTGGTACAGAAGGTTTGCTAATGCGATCTCCACAGTTGATGTGCCAAACAGCATTCCGGGACACTGCCGTCTCCCTGCCCCGAAAGGAGTGAACTCAAAATGTGTCCCCTTGTGATCTATGCTGCTCTCTTTGAACCTTTCTGGCTTAAATGCTTCGGGGGCATCCCAATATCTGCAATCTCGACAAATCGCAAATATATTAACTTGTACATTGGTTCCCTTAGGAATTTCATATCCCATGATTTCACTGCCTTCTCTCGCCCTTCGGGGGAGTAGAGGAGCGGGAGGATGCAACCTCAAGACCTCCTTGATCACCATTCTCATGCAGTGGAGGTCACGAAGGTCATTGTTAGTTATGACAGATTGTTGCCGGCCTACAACTTGTCGAACCTCTAGTTGTGCCTTTCTCATTGTTTCGGGATTTTTCAAGAGCTCTGACATAGCCCACTCCAGTGTTATTCCAGAGGTCTCAGTGCCACCCGCGAACAAGTCCTGTGAACAATTGTTGTGGGTTATACGATACATACATATTTGGCTTCAATAATGAGAAAATATAGATAAAATATAATATTTCCAGCAAAGTGAGGCAGATAACGATGAATCATGCAATAAATAGCTAGTGCTACTCACGGGGTTTATCCTCCTTATCAGAAACAACTAGAAATAGATAGAAGGTGTTGGTAACAATACTCACAAAGATGATGACGCCTATGGCCTCTAAAGTTAGAGGATACGACAAGGAGTCTTCCATGTGCAGCCTGAGCAGCACGTCCAGCAAGTCCTCCTCGTCGTTGGAGCTGACTACAACGTGCATTTCCTTGCATTGCTCAATGATGTCGGAGATGATGCGCTGGATTCGGCCATAGATCCTCCTCATCCGTCGCTCGCCGGAGCTCAGCAGCCGCACTAGCCGCGACGATGGGAATAGGTCGACGAGCGAGAAGCCTCCCACCAACGCGGTGACTTCTTCCAATTCCCGGAGGTACTCACCTTGTTGTGCGCACTTGCCTCCGAACACCGCCCGTGCAATGACATCGTTCATCAGTGCCGATAACTTCTCCGTGAGGTTGACAATGGTGCCAGTCGAGGCGGTGATGGAACTAAGGAGGTTGCGGACTTCCTCGGACCTGATGCCCTCCATACGCCTTACCTGTGTTGAAACATATTGCCCGCCTCTTTTCATTAGATTTAGTATTGTCGTCGTTGTTGAATAAGTTACAAAATGCAATTCTAACCTGCTTGGCGCTGAGGAGCTCCATGGTGCAGACCTTGCGCGCCTGGTGCCAACGGTCGCCGTAGGGGGCAAAGATGATGCCCATGCCGCTGCCATAGCCAATGACGTCCAGCGTCACGCTGCGGGGCCGCGAGGCGAACATGAGGTCGTTACTCTTCATCACTACCTCCGCCATCTCGGCGCTCGATACCACCATGGTGGGTACCTCGCCGAGCTTGAGGAGCATCAGTGGGCCATGCCGGCTAGACAGCTCC
>NC_041383.1:4353808-4361827 GCF_002162155.2 Triticum dicoccoides | reverse complement strand
CGATGATCGGAAGGGTCCATGGCCCGGGAGGCAGCTGATGCCTGTTGTGGTTGGGAAGAAAACCAAAGGAGGAGTACTATGCCTAGGGCAACGAATGATATGCTTGAAATTGTTACCTCCATGTCATGCAGCTGGGAGCTAGCTGGTAACCGGGAAGTTTAGTGCTAACCAGTGAGTTTATACACGGATGTCATGGTACCATCCGTACTTATGGATCAGATATGCAGCACATGACATGAGATTGGTTGGGATTTGAAAATCAAACTTACCTACTACACGCGAGGAGATGTATGCAAAACAACGGTGTATTTGGTTTAGGTATACGAACTTTCATGAAAAATTATATTCCATTCACTAAACAGTATAGTGTGACGTGCAGTGGTTGAGGACAGCTTTATGGCAAAAAAATTAATCAAAAGGACCGAAGTGCTAAGCACGAGGCAAATGGATGCCTCAGAAAAATAACATGAGGCAAATTCGTTGCTTTTTCGTAACTGCTAGCTGGATGCCGGATGAGATCGCCTCGATCAGCACAATTTAATGCTAAAAATATTTGATGTATTAAGCCAGATGAGCACATGATGTGCACTAGTGCACTAAAGGCATTATCTGCACATCTATTATGCTCTTTGTATAATCGCTTTATTTATTTTTCCATATCTTCTCTTGTTATTTCATCCTTTAGCGTTTAAAAAAATTGAATTTCGTTATCAGCTTGTTTGCTGTTCACTGCTTTATTATATTCATTTTTACTTCAACTAGCAGGGTGGCCAGCGAGCGCAGTATATTTAGTGTGTCAAAACTGTTTGAATGATAAACCCATTTTTTTTTCATACTAGGCTATTACAAATGATATATTTTTAGAGTAATTTTAACATGCTGTCTCTTACCCCCTCTTTTCACATGGGAGGTAAGAAGGTAAGAGTAAATCAGACCACTATTTAGTCAAATCAATGGCTCAGAGCTATTATGTACTCTTACCTCTCATGTGAAAAGGGGAGGTAAGAGAGACCATGCTAAAATTAGCCATATTTTTAAATGCATCGCAAATGTTATGATAAAAGTATATACATGAAAGAGGATATTTTGCATGAAAATGTAAGCTGAATTCCAATGAAAGATATTAGTCTTGTCAAACAATATGTGCCATTGGTGGATCACAACGTAAGGTTCGATGAAGTTCTTATTCTGTAGTAATTGCGTGATTTAAAGAGCACACAAGGACACATGCTTCCTAGGAAGACCATAAAACTGTTTGTGATCAGGAAGAAAATAAAGCAATGGAATTGTTTCTTCCGGTTCAATTAAGATCTTCACGTAATTGAACGCGAGTCTGTGGCCTCTTTGAAGCAGAAAAGTTCACTCTCACTGAAATTTTAAGACTCGAAAGATCCTCAAAGGCAAAGCATAGAAGGAGCTTGAGGTTTGTTGCTTTATCCTCAAAGAGGATGTTGTCATTCACATACTGTAGAATGGATAAACCATCTACTACTAAATGATGAATTACACCACTAATTTGTCCAGTTCAACGAGTATAGCGAGCATATCCGCTATGATGTTGAACGTGCCCATCGGTGAGGTCTAGATGCTGACAAGTTGTGTATTAGTTACCAGCCAAGATCTGAAGGAAGACTGTTCGTTCACCGATCAATTGGTTCCGTTATTCTGCTAGGCACCCGTACATGTACCATGGGGATGTTCTACTTGTCAAGGCTGTGCTTTTGTCGATTGGGGAAGCAACTTTGAGCCGGTTGGGTCACTTCCAAGTACCAGCAACATGTCACATCTAGATAGTCGCATACAATATGGAGGAAACACCATGTCTCGATGCTTCTATACCGTGTCCCATACAATACGAGTAAAAAATGGTAGTACATTGGTTGTTATTTGTAAAAGAAATACAAATTTTGAGGCATGCATGCCTTTATTATTCGACTATATGTGGTTATGGGCAGTGTAAAACTGTCCTCGTGGTCGGCAAGTACATTTACATACAACGAGAGTCTATTACATTTCTCGCTTCTTCAACTTAACAATGAGCCCATTTTTCATCTCCAGTATAATGGACGTCTTAGGCTGGATGCTTTGCCCTTCCACCACCTTCACATCGAAGTTCCACACAGCTGTAGCAATGACAGTCTTCATTTGCATAAGTGCAATGTCCTTACCGAGGCACATCCTCGGGCCAGAGTTGAAGGCCAAGAACTTGTGAGATGGTATGTATTTCAGGTTGTTGCCATCATCTGAGAGCCACCTATGTGGGTTATAGTCGAGGCAGTCTTTACCCCACACACCCTCCATTCTCCCCATGGAGTGGACAGAAATAAAAATGGTGTCACCGGCATGCACCTCATGGCCACTCGGCATGATGTCATCTACGGCCACCTTCTTGAGCAAGACAGGCGCCGGTGGGTATAGTCTAAGAGTCTCGTACAAGGTGGCTGTCAAATATACTAGAGATTTGGTCTCATCTGGCTCAAAGATCACCGGGGTAGACGCCCCTAATGCTACTTTGCGTGATGCAATGGGTGAAAGTTCGTTGCGGATGATTGCCACGATGTTAGGATTTTGGGCGAGGTTGTAGAAGATCCATGTTAGGGTTGTTGCAATTGTGTCCCTCGCGGCGAGCATGTAGCTAACAATAATCCCATGGAGCAAATCAGCATTGGCGTAGTCTTGGTCTTCGAGGAAGGAAGAAATAATATCCACACTCTCTTGTTCCTTGCCATGTCCAAAACGACATGTGGTGATCTTCCTCTTTTGCATCATCTCCCCGATGATCTCTTGCAGCACCATGCGTGCCGTGTCGAGCTTTCTCTCAGGGCCGATGTTTAGCCACCTCATCGACTTCCAACAATAAGCTGGCATCATGAGCCTAAAAAAGCCCACCTCCATCACCGTGTCCAGGGCAACCGCCGCGTCCATGGGCGGCATGTCTGAGGATAGGAGGCCAGGATCCACACCAAAGAGAGAAATAGCAGCCAGGTCAAACATAAGCCTCGACATCAATTCATGCATGTCGAATGAAGTGTCAGTGATCGCCATCCGGGTGAACAATGGGATGAGGTTGTTCTCCACCTTGCCATAGAGGTAGGCTGTCATACTGGAAACGATACTCGGGCTGCTGAGGATGCTCTTGGCTTTCGCGCGTTGTCGGCGGCACGGCTCACCGTCGATGGTGAAGAGGCTGCCACCCATGATGTCGAAGATATCAGCAAATTCCGTGCCCTTGGGGAAGTTGGCGTAGTTCGTCGTCAAGATGTGCCGGGTGTTTGCAGGGTCGCATGTGATGAAGATGCGCATCCCGGTCCCAGGTGGTCCGTGCACCCTGAAGTTGTGGCCTGATCTGGCGAGGACCAGGGTGTAATAGTCATACAAGTTGTGGAGGTTGGCTATGAAGGAAGGGAACATGTGCAGCATTGGCCAGTTTGTGGGAAGCACTGGTGGGTTCTTCGATCTACAACTAGCCCTGAGATACAAGAAGATTGGAACAAGTAGAACGAGCAATGTGGAGATGAACATAATTGACATTGTTATCAGTAGTGTGCGATATGCTACTACTTAGATATATTCTTCAATTAGCATGGCTATGGCTCCATATATAGACGCCTTCCATCCATCACAGTGATACTATCTCAGTCCATTGGTACTATACTTGGTAGTAATCTCAGTAAGTGTCAACATAACTCCAATTCATTGGGCTTAAAAGCAGGTGACAGTTGGCAGATTTGGCCATAAGTATATGAAGTACAGTACTTGATAACTTACATTACTTAGCTCATCGGGCTACAGTTGA
Source organism: Triticum dicoccoides (assembly GCF_002162155.2). Lineage (NCBI taxonomy): Eukaryota > Viridiplantae > Streptophyta > Magnoliopsida > Poales > Poaceae > Triticum > Triticum dicoccoides. The sequence continues at coordinate 4,358,031 of NC_041383.1, read as the reverse complement.
GTGTCCAATTCATTGGGCTCAAAAGCAGGTGGCAATTGACAGATTTGGCGATTCAAAAACAAAGAGAAAGAAAAAGGAAACCAATGTCCAATTCAAAAACAACCCAGGCTGTCTGTCTAAGCATTGTATCATCTCTCGCCAAACAAAGAGAAAGAAAAAGGGGACTGCCTATTTCCCTTTAAAATTCGATTATTTCTTGTCCCAGGCTGACTGGTCCTCTCTTTTGTGGGTTTGCAAATATTGCTCCACCAAACCTTGATGGAACTAGCCTTAGTCGGCACACAACAGACTCGATCAAGTACACTCTTTGATCCCATAACAAAGAAGAAGTACTCTTGATCCCATCGCGAAAATAAGTACACTGTTGATTGATTGGCACAATATATATATTTTTTGCGAAAGCATCAGACCTATTATAAAAATTCACCAAAAATACAAAGCATCTCAAACATAATAAATATTTGAATACCACGAACAATCACTACTGTCGCCAGAACAAGCTGCCGATGTGTCGTTGTTGCCACTCCCCTATAGGAGCCGACTTGACCTTGTCGATGACAACCAGAAGTCATCAAGCATATGCCCTTAAGGATCAACATCCTGTAGCCGCGATCATCACCATTGAATCCTTGGATTGATCTGAACCGCTTGACACCAAATCACATCACATGATGAGAAACCCTAACCACGTTGCCCCAAGGAAACGGCAAGAATCCATGCCGGAGCTCCGTCGGCTACATCCAGATGGACGAATTCGAGGAGGATCGGAGCCCGGAGGACAAATTCGAAAAACAAGGGCATTTGCTTGATTATACATATAAAGCAAGGTTTTTTGTGTGTGAAAGAACACAGACAAATCCCTATTGACTGGTTCAAACGATGCCAGGGTTCCATTTAGACCGGGATTGTATAGTTCAGAGTGCAATCAACCGGGATTTTGACTTGAGGGTTCGTTTCGCCGAACCTCTACGAGTTCAGGGTTTAAAATAGACTTTTTCCTACGGGTTCTATAGTTCGGGAACATGTCCGTCGGATCAGAATAATGCCAATTATATATATATATATAGGGAGAGAGAGAGAAGCATAGCCAGTTTTTTCCCCATAAGAAGAAAGATTGTATATTGAAACCTACCCACGTGCATAATCCATCATTTTCTAGACATTAAGTAGCAACTTTATTGAAGTGTAATGGGGAGGCTGTAGTACATTGAAGATGAATATTTTTTTTGCGAGGGACATTGAAGATGATGAAATAATTGAATTATTAATGGCCAATCATGGATTGAGTTGCATGTTCCGTGCTACAATCCATGTTAGGTAGCAACACATTTTTCCAATAAAAGCACAAATCTAGATTTGAAAACTGTTGATGACCACTTGAAGACCGTATCTCGGCCGTATCGTGAATACATCCATTGGTGCATGGACATAGTTCGAGGATAGCGAGACTGAGAACCTCTGCAGGATCATCGTGAACACACCTTCGCCTCGATCATTGTAAAGTTCTGCCCAATGCAAGCCCTTGGCCATATAGAAAAAGGTAGAAATGCATGTGGGTGCTTCCCAGCCCTGCCCACCCCGTTCTCGAATCTCTGAGGCTTGAACTATTCAGCATCCTCGCCCCAAAGTTCCTTGTCGTGGTGTATTGTCTTGATCGGAGTTGACAGAATTGTGCCTTCTGGTACCTTGATGCCGCCGAGCTCAAGATTAGAGCCTTATTTCCTCTGGATGTTTGTGTCCGGGCCGTATAGCCTGAGAGTTTCTAGAATGAACATGTTGACCAATTTCATATTGTTGAGTTTGTCATCTATATGGATATCCTTGCCACATTTTCTCATCACCTCCTCCCTGAGCTTCTCTTGCCACTCTGAGTGCGTGCTTAACAAGAACATAGTCCAGGTGAGCAGCTGCGCGGTGGTCTCATGTCCAGCTAAGTAAAAAGTCTTGCACTCTTCTATGATCTCGTCCATGCTCATGAGGGGGTTTTGCACGTGCTCTGGTGCGCATGCATGAGGATTATCCCAAGCATGTCATTCCCGTATCCCACAGTATCCTTGCAGTTAACCCGACTTTTTATGATGTTCATGAGTATGCTCCTCACCTGTTTCTCGAGCATATGCATCTTCAGGTTATTTCTGGTAGGAAGGTACCTAATTTGTTTCATAAAAAAAGAATTCATCAAACGGTGCTTTGTGAAATTTTGTTTGCCTGTTGATTTGAAACTACAAGACAGAACAAGGTATACATAAGAGGTTGCAGATATTGAATATGTACCTGAAGCCCGAGATGAGGTTCAAAACATTAAATATACTGGAGAAGGCAAGAAACTGAAGCTCTTTCTGCACCAGATAGAATTCCTTGGCACACCAGCTGAACATCATACTGAAGAACCGGCCGGGTGAGAGTCAGATATTGAAGAGCCCAAACAATAGACCGGTAGAACGGAGCATCCGACGTGGGCAAGACCTCGAGAGCAGAAACCTTGGCCTTTGTGTCAAGAGGAGTAGCAACAGGGTGGCAGTTGAGCATGCAACATGCTCAAGTAGCTCATGCACATACTTCTGCTGATGAAGGAAGAAGCCGTCGGGTCGCCGAACAACCTCAATGCCAAGGAAATAATGTAGAACGCCCAGGTCTTTGATGGAAAACTCATCACGCAGCCGGAGAGTAATCTACTGAAGAAGGGCCGCATAGGAGGCCGTCAGGATGATGTCGTCGACGTCGAGAAGCAAACATGTAGTCGTGTCGCCATGTTGGTAGACAAACAACGAGGCATCCGAGAAAGTAACGTTGAAGCCCAGTGTCTGAAGAAACCCGGCGATACGTTGGTACAAGGCGCGATGTGCTTGCTTGAGCCTGTAGAGAGAGCGGGACAACAAACACACATGCCCAGGAAGAGAGGCGTCGATGAAGCCGGTTGGCTGCTCACAGTAAACTTGCTCCTCAAGATGGCCGCCAAGGAAGGCATTGGAGACATCCATCTGATGAACCAGCCATCCTCGGGAAACCGCAAGCTGGAGAACAGTGCGGATCGTGACCGGTTTGACGACCGGTGCAAACATCTCAGTGAAGTCGATACAAGCGCGCTGCCGAAAGCCACAGACCACCCATCGGGCCTTGTAGCGCTCAAGTGTACCATCCGAGCGTGTCTTATGGCGGAAGACCCACTTTCCGCTGTTGACATTGGCATGAGAAGGTCGAGGAACCAGTGTCCAGGTAAGGTTCCGCTGAAGAGCGTCGAACTCTTCCTGCATCACAACAAGCCAGTGAGGATCACGAAGGGCTGCTCTTACGGATGCAAGGATCTGGGACAACTCAGTGGTGGAAGAGATACTCGTCGCCGTAGTACTGTAGACTCGGGCGATGAACGCTGGCTCAAGCCCGAGTGACGGGGCGAGACTGCAACTTCGGGGCAGCCGGCGAGGTGGCGGGCGAGGCAGCGGGGAGCCGGCCGGCGAGGCAGCCGGTGAAGGAGCTGCGAAAAAACCAGCGGCATGGTGAGACCACCGAAGGGCTGAACCAGGGCGGGCGGAGCATGGCCGCCGACCATCAACGGGGCGGGCGGAGCGTGGCCGGCTGGATGTGGGTGAAGGGAGCCGGCGCGTCCGCGTACATGTAGCCGAAGAGAGACGACGCGGCAGAAGACATCGCAACGACGACGCCTGGGGGAGGAGGCGCAGCGGCGCGGTGGGGATGGCGGGGGCGGCAGCGGCTGGATGTGGCGGCGGCGGCCCGGTGCGATAGTGGCGGCTGGAGGGGACGAGGTTGGTGCAGCTGCAGGAGGGAGTACAACGGCGAGAGGATGAGTGGCGGCGGCGGCACGGACCAGCGGCGGTGGCTAGAGGTGGTGGCGGCTGGGTGTGCCGTCGGCGGTTAGGGTAGCGGTAGGCAGGAAGGCGGCACGGGTTGGAGGCGGCTAGGGTCTGGCACTGGTCGGGTAGGGTTTGGCGCTGCGGGGAGAGGAGGAGTAGCGCGGGGTGCGGAGGGTGGTGCGGAAGCAGGAGGCGCGGCGAACGGCGGCGGCGGCGGCGGGTGGCGGGAGAGAGACGACGACTAGCGGTGGCGGTGACTAGAAAGTGCGGCGGCGGCGGCGCTGGGGAGGCGCGGCGGCGGCGGTTAGGGCTAGAATCGTGCTGCGTCTAATACCATGTTGAAGGGAAAGAATAGGTTGTGCAACACAATGCATTGATCGGTGCACCAGGCACGTATATATGATTACAGAG
>NC_041383.1:4331071-4353513 GCF_002162155.2 Triticum dicoccoides | reverse complement strand
AAGGTGGGCCCAAGATACAATATACACATACACATATATTCAAAAATATGATTGCTTAGTTGGCTAGCGCAACTTTGCCTTGAAACCGGAGGTCTTGAGGTCGATTCCAACAGTCACATACTCCCTCCGTTCTTGAATTTAAGATGTATTGATTTTCGTGCAAGTCAACAATTTAAATGTTTGATAAAGATTATCTATACCTAATATAAAAGGTGGAAGATTTCATAGTTCTCCATACGACCCCTGGTTCCATTCACGGGTCAATCGTTTTATACGATGTCTGGTTCGGTCGTTTGTGTGAGTCAATCGCTGGATTCAATCGTTGTTTTACATAGCATGTGTGGGCTTTGGCTGGTTCATCACCCGACCGGGCCGCGTCAACCCACCAAAGCCATACCAACACATGTACGCTACCGGGACCGACCTGATCTTCTCCGGAGCATTTCTTCCTCTATTATTTCTTCCTCAGTCTCCGAGCACGCACAGTTCCTAAACTCTTCGTCTCTAGCCCTCTACACTTTGTCTCTAGCCCTCCACTCTGGTAGTCGATGCTCCTTCTTCTTAGCCACCGTCAAGTTTTCCTATCCATGAGCTTATGCTTTTTGAATCTGTTAGCTTTCACTCCGGATTGACATGTGCTTGGCTCATCGAATAAAAACAAATCACACAACCTCTCGTGGTCCCTATATTATTTTCTGATATGTATGTGTTTTAAGTACGATTGATTGTATTAATTTCTAACAAGAATAATTTCTCAATGCTAGATTTTAACTCTCAAATCTATCATATGCAGTTTTCTGAAGATGGGGAAGAGACAATAGTAGTTCGTATTTTTTTACTTGAATTACCACCTCTCTCTACCAGACTAACTGAATAGAAACGTGCCGTGGTAAGATTATAGGTTTTATTCATGCTATTGAAGAGTATCATGGAATTCAACATGGACTTTCAACAAGCCCTGGCAGCTTAGATTAGCAAACGGCGAAAACTGGATTTCCACCCTTGCATGTGGTTCCAGAGACTATTTGACATTCCATGATAGAAACACAACCAAAAATTACCCCCTTCCCCGTAGAAAAATGATTATGCCCTTCAAGTGTTACTCCACTAGGTTAATGTTTCATGTAATCCATCACTTGGGGTTCTGTCTATGGATCTGTCAGTACATTACCATATTATGACAAGAGGTACATATTATGACCATTTGGGACACCTAGGTGCCCAGGCTCCTTGTCTTTTCACCACTAGATTGCATTTAGATGTGTGTTGTTGTAATGGGTATATTTGTTAATGGGTTATCCATTATAAATTGCTGCTCAAAATAAGTATGACATAATTACTAATTTAATGCCAGAAATATGGCCCCGTGCAACATGCATGGCAAGACTCCTTTCCATGGAAATAAAAAACAAGCATGCATGGCATCGTTCCATGTTGATAGACATAATAGGAGAGAGAGAAATCAGGAATTAATGCGTCAAGATTAATTGTCTCATATGTCTTGACTTGTTTCATAGATGGAAGGTATATAATACTCATTGGGAATAGGGAAAAGCCTGTGGTAATTAGGACGGTGTGCACATTTTGTATTTTGATTAAATTACAAACACATACACATTGGTATCTTGAGTATACATGTGCACAGTTTTATTAGGTATATTTTGATTAGGTATTAAATATATTTGTAGGTATGTGCATACTCATCATATTTCTCAACAACTACATACCTCAAGGTGAAATGCATGTGTACATATCCCAAAAATACGTAGGTATCGTACCTATTTATTTTTGAAGTACGTAGTTACAAATTTTTTGGTATGATACCCAATTGATTTATAAATATACGACCACACAAATATACTGGAACGATACATTTTTTTTTGCATATAGTCACAAATACGCGATCTAAAACTTCAGCATGAAAAGGTATGAGAGATAGAAAGCAATAAAAGGAAGGTATTGAATTAGATAATGTTAATTATGTCCTGCTATTTTATACATGGAAAGTCTTGCATGCAAATAAAAAGATACAAATCAAAATATGTACTAACGGGTTGGACCCGATCAAGGTGCCCAGGCACCTAGGTGCCCCAAACAATTTACCTATATATATGGGTTGCTATCGTCAAGCACGCATGCAAGAGGCAGTGAACTACACTTCCATTTAAATTTGATGTATTTTTGCTTAAATTGTAATCAATTCCAACTCTCATTTGTACTACTTTAGGATGATCATATGCATGAATATGGATTCAACTTATGCAACTATATATGGGTTGATCTGCATTTCCTTCTATCAAATTTTTTTATATTGTTGCTAAAATTGTAACCCAGTCGAACTTCCATTAGTAATTGCATGCACGTAGTGAGATATGGATTCACCTTATGGAGCTATGAAAATCTGACTTGGGAAGTGGGCGTCGCTATCTGGCGCGCGAGCGTTGCAACGCTCATTTACCGACAAGCCCCAATTTGGAAAGTGTCTTAACTACGTGGATTAATTAGGGGGATTAGTTAGTGGCGGGCCCACCTGAAAATCAGGGGGCGATTAGTTTTGTTTGAGGTGGGGCTGCAACCAATCCCGCAGCTCCCGCCTCTCATGCAACCAATCACATGCATGCATTAAGTGCTCTCCTTCCTACTGTTACACTGATGGGGGGACAAACCAAGAGACGGGATAGGCAATCGAAGAGATCTAGAGAATCATGCGTGCATATTTATTACGGCCCAGCTCTTCCCTATTGCTTTACTCTAGCAATGGGAAAATTACTACTAGTACTAGTTAAAAACTAGAACACTGTCCTCCTTGCTATCCGGGTCTGTAGTTATGCGCTGAGTAAAAAGGACTGGAGGGAGTATTACACTGTTATTGACAAGATTTGTACGTACGGATCAGAAGTGCTGGCCTCTCATCCACATGATTTAAAAGAGTTGTACGTACGTACGGAGTAGTACGGGTAGCAAGAGTTGAACATCTCATCCACACAGTTAACATACGGGCAGATAATTAATGGCCATCATTCGCCCCGCAAAATAACAAAGTCCATCATGCCGACTAATACTGCGGAAAGAGATGGCAACCACCAGTTCTTGTAGTCGATGCTCCTTTTAGAAGTTCACTTAAATTTGGTGGAAGTTCATGTTCACATTTTTTGAAAGAGCAACGTTATTTCTACATACTCCCTCCGTCCAGAAATACTCGTCGGAGAAATGCATAAAAATGTATGTATCTAGAACTAAAATACATCTAGATACATCCATTCCTCCGACGAGTATTTCCGGATGGAGGGAGTACTAATTTAAAAAGATGTACTCGACCAGCAATCTGATGAGGGTTAACCAAAATAATGGTGGTGTTTGCAATGCAAATTAAATTGTGTATGAAGTTTCTTTTTCCCAGATCACCCCTAAATATTTGATCTGGCTATAAAGAGAATATCGGCGCGGCCTATATTTTCCTTCAAACCCAACGTGTGTCATTTGCCATTTTTGTTCTCTTATCATCATCCAATGGGCACATGTAGCTTACTACATATTTTAATTTCATCCTGGTATAAGTTGTTTCCATAGTCAGCTAAATTCAACTTTTGTTCCTCCACATAAATTCATAGACAATCGAAATATGAAATATCCAGTTAATTTGTTGAGATAAAAGATTCAATGTGTGTTTTCAAATGTAATTTTGTATGGGAAGCGGGCAGCAATGTAGGTCAGCTCTTATCAGATAATCTTGTTATTAAAATCCGTGCATTAGTTCGCTAGATCAAAGTAAACGATGTGTTTTTTCATGTGCTCATGTAGAAGTAGATGAGGTTGGCTTAGAAAGGAGTGATAATGCTTGAGTTGGGATGAAACATAATATGTACATCAAATACTGATTATAGGTAAAAGATGATATTTTTTCTTTGCAGGAGAACTTCCGATCTATTCATCTTCAATCATGGCAGTACAACGCACACCAAAAATAATAAATTGCATCCAGATATGTAGACTACCTAGCTACGATTACGAGCACAGAAGCGAGCTGAAGGCATGCCGCCGTCCGTGTCCCTCTCTCGCCAGAGCTGGGCAAACCTTGTTGTAGTAGAAAATCAGGAAGTTTTCGTGCTAAGGCCCCATATAACGACCACCGGGAAAAACTTGTTGTAGTAGACAACCGGGAAGTCGTCATACTAAAGCCCCATAGAACTAGCGCACTAGAAAAGCAACGGCCGCTGATGAATGGTAGCGTAGATCGGAAGGATCCAACCTGAAGAGACACGAATGTAAAGGAATGACGAATAGATCCCAGCAAATAAAACCAAGATAGATCCTACAGAGACACACCTCCACACGCCCACCGGCGATGCTATATGTATAACCGGCACATTGGCTAGGCGAGGAGATTCCATATTCAGGGATCCACCACCATCTTGCCTTCCTGAGTAGGACACACTCACTCACAAAACTCGAATAAACATGTAAAAGCAGCCATCCCACCGGCAAGGTCGGGCATCAAACACACCCCATGGCGTTAAGGCCATCGGAGACGAAACGGACCAGCGGCGGTGCAGCCGGGAGTCAGAGGAACCCTAGGCTTCTTTTGTAGCTGAGGCGCTGCGTATTGCAGCTACTTCATTTGTCTCTTACCTAACAAATTGAATGATCTTCATTAACAAGTTCGGTAAGAAAGCATATTCTATCTGTGACTGCGAAGTTATTTTTGTGCTTCCAATGGTGAAATTAGAAGTCTTCAACATGAATCATGCCATGATGAAAAACAATACCCTGACTCTAAAGTTAGTTGAAGCCATAGCTAGCAAGCAAAATAATAAGTGATGAGTTTAAGCCTCATTAGTCCTCCATGGACGTTGTGGCCAGAGACTTGGCCTAAACAATACGTCATCACCACTCTTCCTTGTGGCATGCGGTGTCCAGCACAGATGATCATGGACACAAGGATTCGAGCATCCGCCAGCCCTACCATTTCGCCATCGTATTTCAAAAGTTCAGTGTCACAATGTGCATCCACGTCTATGAAGGACTATTGACGCTTAAACACGCACAACAGGTACAACCATGTGATCTTGAGTCTACATGCCTAGGTACGTATATACCAGAAGTGCTTGCCTGTAATCCACGAGAAAGGGTAGCCAAAAGCATAACGTTTCCTCCAGACGAAATAAGTATGGACTAACAATTAAAGTCCATTTTGGAACCCCACCAAATAAAACATTATGACGACTACTATTGCACACCAATAATGGCAACCACCAGTTCCTATAGTCGATGCTGCTTTTACTAGTGCCATGATGCTTTGTCTCATAATGGTTTAGAAACATATAGTTCAATTTTAGAAGTTCAATTCGCAAAGTAGAAAAAGCTCTTTCTTGCTGTAGTTCCGATAAATATGCTAGAAGGTCATATTCAGATTTCTGAAAGAGCCATGTTATTCCTACGAAGTTATTTACACAAGTATTACCACATAGTTCAATGTGATGAGGATTAATAAAAAATATGAAGGTGGTGGCAATGCCAATAAACTAGGGCGGGGAGTTTTATTTCCCTTATCAGTCCTGAAAAAAATGGATCTGACGTAAATCAAAATCTAGTGTGGCTTCCTTTCTCGTTTTGACCCCACGTTTGTTGTTACCATCTTTGTTCTCTTAACATAATCCAATGATGTACGTAGCTCATTTGAAATTTAATTTTTTTCCATGTATAAGTATTCATCGTGTCCATGGACTGGTGAGTTCATCAAAATCTCAAATATTCCTTAAACTTGATTCCGATAAAAGAATTTAATGTGCAATTTGAAATGTGATTTTTGTTGGGAAGCGGACAACAACATAGGTAAGTTCTTATCACATGATCCTATAATTCAAATCCTTTCATTTGTTTGCTAAATTTAATTTAACATGGTGTTTTTCACGTGCTCAAGCAGAAAAAGTTGAGGTACGCTTAGAAGGGAGTAATAATGCTTGAGATGAAATGTAATTTAATATGAACTTCAACATTGCTTGCACGTAAAAAATTAAATGGTCTGCATTAGCAAGTTTTGTATGAATTCATATTGTATGATGTGACAGCTATGTCTATTTTGTGCTAATAATGGAGGAATGAGAAGGTTTCTTTAGAAATCATGGCACCATGAAAATCATTGACCTGAATTTATTTTTTGATGAAGCCAACATTGGTGAGCAGTGCAGACCAGCAACGACTCTCAAGCTTCGGTAGTTGTCCATGGATGTTGTTGTCCGAGAGGCAGAGACTTGTCCTAAACAGTCGTTGCAACTCTTCATTGCGGCACGCGAAGTCCAGCACAACTTATCATGGATACACGAATACTACGATCCACTAGCGCGGTCATTTTACAGTCTTAAATGGCAAGTCAAGCGTCAGGTCGACTATCCACACTGATATCTTCCAAGATTTGTATGTATTGCGTTTGTAGAAAGAAGTCACGTATGGTTGTTAGTACAATCATGTGATCGATATATCTTCCTGCCTTCATCATTAAATTGTACTCCTACTTGCTGACTTGAATTGCTATCCTCTCGTCCACTTGAAAGGGAAGCAAAAAGCTGAACGTTTATTCCACACACTTACATACGGATAGGTTATTAAGGACCTTGAAAGCGACTACTACTGCAGACCGAGATAAAAAAGGAATTCTAGTCTAGCATTCAATAGCGTGGCTATTTCACCGTCATACATGGAAACTTGAGGGTCCTTAGGAGCGTCCACGTCGATGTCTGCCACGAGTGGTATGTATTGTGTTTCTAAAAAAAATCGACTTGGCTAGGTACGATCATGTGATTGTTAAGTCTTTCTGCCATTATTAGTACACTATTACTGACTAGAGATTGCTGATGCTGACCAGAAGTGTTGGCCTCCATTGCACTTGAAAGGGTAGCAAAGAGCTGAACGCTTCATACACACAATGGTATACGGACATACAATTAATGACCATCATTGGCCCTGCAAAAAGAAAAAGACCATCATGCCTACTAGTACTGCAGGTTGAGATGGCAAACCACCAGTTATTGTAGACGGTGCTCCTTTTAGAAGTGTTGTGATGCTTTGTTCATAAAGCTTAATATACGCTTCTATTTCAAAAGTTAAATTTGCAAAGTAAAAACCTCATTTTCTGGGGAATTTCACCAAATTTGTTGGAAGTTTGTGTTCCCATTTCTAAAAGAGCAACGTCTGTTGTACGTATTAATTCTACCAGCTAGTTCAACCTGACGAGGATTAACCAAAGTTGTGGGGGTGGTTGCAATGACTTCAACATTGATTGCAGCTAGAAAATTAAATTGTCTGCATTAACAAGTTTTGTATGAACTCAAATTCCACGTTCCTTGCGTGTGTCACCAGCAAAGTCCTCCCAGTACTTTCTCTCGACTTTTCTCCACCGTGACCCGTCAGCAGGTGCTCTCTCAATTTCCCGTCTTTCTTACGGTCTTCTCTGTGCCATCGCTTCAACTTGGCATGCTCTTTGTTTCTGAACAGACGTTTCAACCGTGGCATTATAGGAGCATACCACATCACCTTGATAGGAACCATCTTCCTAGGGCGCTCGCAGTCAACATCACCAGGGTCATCTCGTTTGATCTTATACCGCAATGCACCGCATACCGGGCATGCGTTCAAATCCTCGTACGCACCACGGTAGAGGACGCAATCATTAGGGGATGCATGTATCTTCTGCACCTCCAATCCTAAAGGGCATACAATCTTCTTTGCTGCATACGTACTGTCGGACAATTCATTATCATTTGGAAGCTTCTTCTTCAATATTTTCAGTAGCTTCTCAAATTCTTTGTCAGGTACACCATTCTCTGCCTTCCGCTGCAGCAATTCCAGTGTGGTACCGAGATTTGTGTTGCCATCTTTGCAATTGGGGTACAACCCTTTTTTGTGATTCTCTAACATGCAATCGAACTTCAGCTTCTCCTTTACACTTTCACACAGTCTCTTTGCATCAACAATGACCCGGCGAAGATCATCATCGGGCACATCATCTGGTTCCTCTCGATCTTCAGCTTCCCCTGCTGCAGCATCACCGTATTTAGGGGGGCAGATAGTCGTCATCATCCTCTTCTACTTCGCTGTCTTCCATCATAACCGCTGTTTCTCCGTGCTTGGTCCAAACATTATAGTGTGACATGAAACCCTTATAAAGCAGGTGGCTATGAAGGATTTTTCGGTCAGAGTAAGACTTCGTATTCCCACATATAGGGCATGGACAACACATAAAACCATTCTGCTTGTTTGCCTCAGCCACTTCGGGAAAATTATGGACGCCCTTAATGTTCTCGGAGGTCCGTCTCTCACCGTACATCCATTGCTGGTTCATCTGCGTGTGTTATATATAATTAAGTGTGTCAAAAACCATTACAGAACATCAGAATACAGAAGTGACCAAATTAATAGAAGTTCATCATCACATTAAAACCTAAGTACATACATAGTTCTCATTGAACAACATATAGCTCTCCAGAGCATCTAATTAAACCATACATTGAAACTATCTAAAAAAATTCAATGCAACAACAAATGCGATCATAATCGCAACTAAGGTAACAGTTGATCCAACGGCATAATGATACCAAGCCCCAGTATGAATCGCATATTTTCTAATCTTTCTAATCTTCAAGAACATTGCATCCATCTTGATCTTGTGATCATTGACGACATCCGCAGCATGCAACTCCAATATCATATTCTCCTCCTCAATTTTTTTTCATTTTTTCCTTCAAATAATTATTTTCTTCTTCAATTAAATTTGACCTCTCGACAATAGGGTCGGTTGGAATTTCCGGTTCACATACCTCCTAGATAAAAAAATATATGTCACGTTGCTCGGCATAATTTTCATAAACACTAAATGAATCTAATAGTTATAGAAGATAATATATATACCACATCCGAATCATAGACAGGACGAGGGCCGACAGAGGCGCATACCAAAACCATCGCACTATATAATAACAAACAATAATAAGTAAGAAAATTACACAAGTATCTATCTAAATCATACAAGTAAGAACTTTTTTCTTTTAGAAAGAAGATAAGAACAAGAGGCTCACCACGGTGGTGCCGGCGACGAGATCAGCACGGGCGATCGACAACGGTGAGGACGGCGCCGGGACATGACGAACAACCTAACCTAGACAAATCTTGAGGAAAATGGAGCTTGGACAAGGATTTTCGAGAGGAGAAAGCTTAAGTGTGGCTCGAGCATTTCATCGAACACCTCATGTGCATAGGAGGTGAGCTAGAGCACAACACACCTCTCACCCACCTCTCTCAAAAAAACAGAGCACTCCACTGCTCTACTTACGGGCTAGGGGTATATATAGGCATGCCATTGGTCCCGGTTCGTGGCTGGAACCAGGAGTAAAGGGCAACCTTTGGTCCCGTTTCAAGCCACCAACCGGGACCAATGGTGGTGGTCCAGGAGCGAGGACCATTAGTCCCGGTTCGTGTCTCGAACCGGGACCAAAGGGGCCAGACGAACTGGGACCTATGCCCCACGAGGCCCAGCCGCCCCCCTGGCCTCACGAACCGGGACCTATGCACCCATGGCTCCCGGTTCGTGAGTGAACCGAGACTAATAGGCTTGCCCTGCTTGGACCAAAGTCCTGTTTTCTAATAGTGACTAACACGATAACTTATGTATAAATAGGATGGCAATGACCATATGGCAGATCTGATAACTTAGTTACAAACACCATGCTAACTTCTAGACGAGAGGAGGGGAGTTATTCAAAAGATACCACCAATAACTTTTGTGTAAAATCGCATGGTTAATATACGTACCGCAGACGTGATAACTTAGGTAGACACTAGGATAACTTTTTACCTGTGGAAAAAAAGTTGTTGAATGCAGACCCCCCATAACTTCTATATAAATAGGATGGTAATAGACACACCGCAGACCTGATAACTTCAGTACAAACACCGCGGTAACTTTTGAACAAGGGGAGGGAAGTTGTTCCAAACATAGCGCCGGTAACTAAAGTTAAATTTGCAAAGTAAAAACCTCATTTTTTGGGGGAATTTCACCTAAATTTGTAGGAAGTTCATGGTCACATTTTTGAAAGAGCAACGTCAGTTCTACGTACTAATTTACAAAAACTGTACCAGCTAGTTCAACCTGACGAGGATTAACCAAAGTTGTGGGGGTGGTTGCAATGCAAATTAACATGTGTATAGAGGTTTTTTCCAATATCACCCCTAAAAATTTGATCTGAAGTTATTTTTGTGCTACTAATGGAGAAATGAGAAGGCCTCAACATAAATCATGCAGCGCTGAAGAACAATACCCTGACTCCAATTTTAGATGAAGCCATAGCTGGCAAGCAAAACAAGAAATGATGACGCTTAAGCCTCAGTAGTCCTCCATGGACATTGTGTCCAGCGACTTGACCTAAACAATACGTCGTCACCACTCTCCATTGTGGCATGTGGAGTCCAGCACAGCTGATCATGGACACAAGGATTCGAGCATCAACTAGCGCTGCCATTTCGCCATCGTACTTGGAAAGTCCAGTGTCACAATGTGCATCCACATCTATGGAAGAATATTGAGGCATAAAAACGGATAGTAGGTACAACCATGTGATCTTGAGTATACATTCCTTGGTACGTATATACCAGTAGTGCTTGCCTGTCCCCGAGAAAGGGTAGCAAAAAACTTAACGTCTCATCCACACAGTACAAGTATGGATTATAATTAAAGTCCATTGTGGAACCCCGCAAAAAACAGAGAACATTATGACAACTACTATTGCCCACCAATAATGGCAACCACAAGTTCCTGTAGTGGACGCTCCTATTATTTGTGACATGATGCTTTGTCTCACAATGGTTTAGAAACATTATGATTAAATTTTCAAAGGTTATTTCGCAAAGTAGAAAAACCACTTTCTTGTTGTAGTTTCCATAAATATGCTGGAAGGTCACATTCACATTTCTGAAAGAGCCATGCCATTCCTACCAACTTATTTAGGAAAGTAGTACCACCTAGTACAATGTGATGAGGATTAACAAAAAATATGAAGGTGGTGGCAATGCAGATTAACTAGTGTAGGGAGTTTTATTTCCCTTATCGGTCCTGAAAAGAATGGATCTGACTAATCAAAATATAGCATGCCTTCCTTTTTCATTTGAACACACGTTTGTCGTTGCCATTTTTGTCCTCTTATCATCATCCACTGATGTAGGTAGCTCATTTCAAATTCAAATTTTGCCCATGTATAATTATTCTTTGTGTCCATGGACTGGTGAGTTCATCGAAATCTCGAATATTTCGTAAACTTGATTCCAATAAAAGAATTCAATGTGCAATTTGAAATGTGATTTTGTTTGGGAAGCGGGCAGCAACTTAGGCCAGTTCTTATCACATGATCCTATTAATCACATACTTTCGTTTATTTACTAAATTTAATTTAACGTGGTGTTTTTTAATGTTCTCAAGAAGATAATATATGCATCGTGGACCTGATAACTACTTTGGTAACTTTGACCTGGAAAAAAGCTTGTTGAGAACATAACCCCGGCAACTACTTTGTAGATATGATTATAATATATGCATCATGGACCTGATAACTTAGGTACAAAAGCCACGGTAACTTTAACCCAAGGAAAAGAAAATATACCGGTAACCTATGTGTAAATAGCTTGGTAATATACACCGCCTAGACCTGATGACCTATGTACAAACATGTCGGTAACTTTTTGATGGGGGGACAGATTGTTGAAGAACACACCCCCTGATGACCTATGTACAAACATGCCGGTAACTTTTTGATGGAGGGAAAGGTTGTTGACAAACACACCTGGGTAATTGTTTTGTAAATATCATGGTAAAATACACATCATAGGCCTGATAACCATGTACAAACACCGTGGGTATGTTTTGGACGCGAGAGAGAGAGATCTTTAAAAAACAAAACCCCAGTGACTTCTCTCCATGTTAATATACACCATGGATGTATGGTAACTTACTTATCCCATGGGTAGGCTTTCAAAATAAGAAAGTCAAGGATGACATAGGCTTTTTTGTCATCTAGTGCATGTAAAAGAAGGTTGGAGAATCCACAAACGTTATAACTTATATAGCACACACATGGTAACTTTTTTGACCGACAAAAAGTCGACGGAACATGTCAGTATGAGATCTATTTTCAAAGCTCTCATCAAGACCGATTTGTTATGTGGAAACAACTTTTCGATGGACCGGGGGTTTGAGTAACAAAACATTTTAGATTTTTAAAATAGGGAAATCTAGGATGACATTAGTTTTTATGCGCCTCTAGTTCATTTGCACGTGGAAGAATGTTGGAGGATCATTTTTATGCCCTGGTAATTTTTATATAAACAAGATGGTAACTATAGCGTGGACATATTATGCAAAAATCTTTATATAATTTGACCACAGCAAGAGTACGGTCTTCCCTGCCTATATATACACAGCACACACTGCCCTGGCAGCTGGGAGTTAAGAGCATCTTACGAATTAGGTGTGATAAACCATAACATAATGAGCATCATAGTGACCAAGTCATCGCCGGTGGTTGTCGCAGGCCCATCGGAGCTGGGGACGGCAACCGGTGGCATCATCAACCTCTCCTCTTTCGACAAATGTTTCGCTCCTGTTCCTGTCGGGCTGCTTCTCATTTTCGAGCAGCCAATCAATGAGCCCATTGAGACAATCAAGAAGGCCCTGTCGCAGGCACTGGTGCTCTACCAACCTATGGCTGGCCGCCTCGTCACCGGACCTGACGACGAGCCGATCTACATCTTGTGCACGGGCGAGGGAGTCTTGTTCGTGGGCGCTTCGGCTAGCTGTGCGCTTGAACAATTCAGGACGTCCCCGCTGCTGCTTGGGGACCTCGCCGTCCGCTACCCTGCAGAGTACTGCCTTCCCGGTGACCCCATGCTGCTGATGCAGGTGACCGAGTTCGCCTGTGGCGGGTTCGTCGTGGGCGTGACGTGGAACCACGTCCTGGCCGACGCCGCGGGGATGGCGCAGTTCCTGCAGGCCGTCGGCGAGCTTGCCCGAGGGATGCCAGTGCTGTCCGTCCTTCCGGTCAGGTCCGAAGCCGACGGCATGCTCCTGGGCATCCCGCCGTCAGTCGTCACCGCGATGAGGTCTCAGATGCGCGTCGGAATGGAGGAAATGGCCGGCATCGACGTCACCATCTCATGGAGCCTGATCAGCTGCATCAAAGCCGAGTGTGGCGGCGACTGCACTGTGTTCGACGCCGTCGCGGCTGTTCTCTGGCAGTGCCGCACCCGCGCGGTTATCTCCGACCCCGACACGCCCGCGCCCCTTGTCTTCCCGTGGCTCGTACGTGCCAAACACGGCTACTACGGCAACTGCGTCATGGGGCAGCCGGTCCAGGCGCAGAGCGGCCTGGTGGCCAACAGCTACATCAAGGACCTGGTGAAGCTCATCAGGCTCGCCAAGGAGAAGACACCGGACATACTCACCAACGGCGGCGGAGGGGATCAACAGCAGCAGGTGGCAACCCCGAAGTACAACAAGCTTGTTGTGACGAGCTGGAGGAAGCTTGGGCTCAACGCGGTGGACTTTGGGCGCGGGGGGCCGCTGCGGGTGTTGCCGCCGCCGTCACCGGCAGAGCGGACGGCCATGAACATCTGCATCTTGTGTCCGCCATGCAAGGGGAAGGACGGCGTCAATATCGTGTCCCACTGCGTCAAGCCTGAGCACGCCGATGCCTTCCGACGGGAGTTGGCCGCCACCATGAACTTGCACCTGCTTGCACGTTTCTAGTGCATGCACATCTACCCGTACCACCATGCATGAAGAATAAATGCCGTCAAGGAGTTCACCACGCATATATTATAGTCAATATATACAAATCCAATATATAACCAATAAAATTGCACTTTGTCATATCTTTCTTTTAAGTTATGTAAGTTTTAATAAGATTTAAATAAACATTTGTATCCTTTCTTCTGACATCAAATATTTCAATCATTCTTATATTTACAAACTGGGGCAGCGCGTAAAGGATTGGATGGGGTACACACGGGACAATGATTTTATCCAGGTTCATGCCCTCATGGTGAGGTAACACCCTACATACTACATGTCGTCACTACTAGGAGAAACCCTACTAGCAGCGCTGGAAATACCTATACCAGTAGCGCTGGAGGCAGCGCTCCTACAAACACGCTACAGCTAGTTGTAGCAGTAGCGCTGGTCCAAGCAGCGCTACTGGTAAGTATGGTTGGTGGTACCGCAGCTTGGACCAGCGCTACTGCTAACTCTGTGTAGCGCTGTACGAAAGCAAACGCTGCTGCTAAATCAGCGCTGCCGCTAATCGCCTACCAGCGCTTCTACTAATATTCCTACTTTCACAAATTTATTTCCCCTCTACGTATTTGTGATGTATTTGTGCATGCTCTATACAGTAGTTTCATCATATCATAATAAACATACATTACTCTCATTATATCATACACATACAGTAGTCTCGTCATACCATCATCATCATCATCCAACATAAATATCATCACATCTCAAAAGTAGTGATACACAAGTCATGTCATGTCTCGAGTAAATGCAACTGCATGGTCATGGTACACAAACAAGTTTCACCATCTCTATCTAAACCATGATGTAGAAGAGAAGAGCGATCAGTATGAGCAAGAGCGCGGCTATGTAGTACTTCTTGAGGCACCAGTTTTGCTCCTCTCTTGCCGGAGCGTCCACCTCAAGTAACTATTTTTTGCTTCAGCTCTGTTGTCGAACCCTCTGTGGCTAGCGCCCGGGTACCTGTCCACCTGGGCCTGAGCGTCTGGACAATGGCCGTACACTCCTCCCAACGAATACGGCAAAGCAGTCCTTCGCCATGTCTGATCTATGTACATGCATCATCAGTTGATGAATTCAACGATAATATGCCACATAATGTACTTGATAAACACAAAGAGGCATAATTAGCAAAATACCAGCAACCTATAGTAAACATAAATAAGGAAGTTTCTCATACCCAAACTAATTAACTAGAGTGATCTATGCTCGTTCAGGATGACGGTTTAATTACAACACAGGGTTTCGTCGTGCATAAATTCAAAGTTTTGCCATAGAAAGACAGTAGTGACACATTGTCATCGATAGTTAGTCCTCCATGTCGACGGTCCAATCTTCATAGTTAGGGAGGAAGCACCCGAACTTGTTGAAAGGCTTCAGGTCCAGACGCTGAGCGAGTAGCAGTGCTCGGACATCATCTCACGTGATTGGCCCATGGTAGAACATTCCTGTTAGTTCGAGGACCTCCTTCATGATCACTTGGGCAAGTTCACACTGTACATGATAAAACTCATCTACGATTCGATGATCCGGTGTCCTTCCTATGCTTATGGCCCAGTTGACAATCTCGGCATCGTTGGAAGTAGCTGACATGCGAAGGCGTTGATTATCCCTTCTGTACTCGAGCATGTGATGTATGAGGTAGAATCCATCAGCCTTACTGGTGTACGGTTGCTGGATGCAGCAGAAGTGATATCCGCGGATGACTTACATTGGATGATAAGGCAGAAGAATCGTTTCCTTGTCCTTATTAGCGATCATGAACTCGCCGATGTACTTGCTCGCATAGTCACCATGCTCTTTGCAGACTGCCAAGAAGCTCTCGTGCATATAGTACGGGTCCGTGATGCACATATATTTTATGTTCTCGCGCCTGATGATGTAGTTGAGATACATCGGATACATGTGGATGAACTAGAAATCCAGCTTGGTCATGTGGAACATATCATAGATGTAGTCAAATCACATAATGAACTTATCCACGGGCCATCTCTCGACGTACAACTTCCCACCCGGCACGTGAGCCGCGTAAAGCAGGTGTCCTTGTTTTTTCGAGATGAGAAGGCTTTTCTCTCTAGCGAGCACATCTTCATGAAGTCTCCGTAGACCATTGTCCTGTATGTGCTCTACCGCTTTCAGAGGTAGGATCGGGTGGCCGACAACATGGAAACGCTCTGCATCTTTGATTGGTATTCTTTCTACCTCCCAATGCTTCAGAAGTGGCTAGCTGTTTGAAGCAGCTCTGGCCCCTTTAGGGCCTTTCTTGTTCGGTCTCCTCCTTTGCTTCTTGGCGGGTGGTGATAGTGAGCCCACCATACCTTCCCTAACCACCACCCCTAGTGTCATCGGACTAATCAGAGGATGACCCTCGGGTTCTTGTTGCTGGGTAGAGGCAGCGTATGGAGGCGTCTCCTGTGAGGATCGCATGAAGAGAGACTTTTTGCAATCGGCCTTAGGACGTTCTGGCTCCGGCAAGTTAGGAAGCATCAACTCATCTCCATGCTCATAGCCCGAGTCATAGTCTTGAGCCATCAATCCTCCATCATCATAGGCAGTATTGAAATACTTGAGACGGTCATCATCCTCCCCCTCCATGACATCATCAACATTTTCTTCTTCGACTGGGGCGAGGTTATCTGACACTAATGGTGGTTCTCCCTTGCGTCGTCTGCTATCACCCGCCACGACAAGTGCAGGTAATTGGGTCGGTGGGGTAGTGTTCATACCTTCTTGAGGAGCCGTCGTTGGTGTCCTACCGGGCGCCTCGACACGAAGAAGAGTCTTCGGCCAAGGCAAGAACCAGCTCTTGCATGCGCCAATCTGTTTAGGGGTCTTATCGTCATCGACTGGTACTGAAGGAGGCAAATCCTCAAAGCCAGTTTTGACACTCGCCACGTTAAACTTGAAGACACCATGGGGCATCTATCGGTTGTGGAACATGTGGTCTTTCGGCTCCACGATCGTTGCCTTTCCCACACCCACCTTTTGGCCGTTGATGTCGTATAGTAGGGTGCACGGGGTTTCGTAGGCCTACGAAGACATGTCTACGATGTCAAACATCTGAAAGGCAACTGAAACGGAAGTAAGAACCATGCGAATCCAAGGTAGTACAAAAATGTTCAATTCTAAAACATGGCAGTGGCGGCGGTAGTGGCAAGGCAGTGGCGGCTGTGGCGGAGCAGGCACACACGGCCAAGGGCGCGCGAGTGCGTGCGGGCTAGCACATGGTGCGGCAGGGCTCGACCAGACGTGGCTTGGGGCCGCAGGACCAGGGCAAGGGGAGCACGGGCAAAGCGGTGGCAACCGCCGTGGGCTTTGGGCGCACGGGGCGATGGACCATACGACACAATTTTGAGAGGGGGAGAGCGGTAAACGGAAGGGGTCCTCACCGCGGTGCCGACGGCGAGGTCGAGGAGGCTGGGGAGGCTCGAGCGACGATGGATCGAAGCGACGTTGTACGGCGGTCGAGTTGGGGTAGAAGATGCAGGCGGCGGTGGTGGAATTCTCCGGCTTAGAACCCGTAGCGCAGGTGAAGAAGGATAGGGCGGCGGAGTTGCTGGTCGAGCTGGTGCAACTCGGGGTGGAGCCGGAGCGTGCAGACGACGATGGCACGGTGAGCTCCCTGCTCGGGAGCGAGCAGAGGAGGCGAGGGAGAGAGGGGGAGGGGGAGAACGAGTGAGCAAGGTGGAGGGGAGGAGCCCAAGGGGTCATTATGGGCGGCGTCCTTTTCTTTGAGGCAGCGATGGTCGGCGAGGTGGTCGGGTGGTGACCACCGGGCGCGGCGCACGGTCGGTTGAACAAGGAGGGAAGGCGAGAGACGACTGAGGGGGAATAGAGTGTTGTTGGGCCGGCTGGCTCGGGCGGGCTAAATCCCAGAGGGGGAACATGGGTTTTCCTTCTTCTTTTTTTTTCTATCCTTTTCTCTTTTCTTTTTCTTTTAACTTTTTTGTTTCTTTTTAGTTACACTTTTATTTTAGGTTTTGCAAATGTAAAACTTTTTCCATAAATAGATTTGCAAATTAACCCACTACCACACAAAGTTTGGCACATTAATAAATTAGTTCAAAGTTTTATATCTTTTAAAAGGCATTTAATAATTGCTTTAGGCCACTGTTTTAATTATTTTTGGGCAATGAAACACTTTACAAAAAATTGAATTCACCACCATAAATATCTCTGGATTATTTGTCACATTAAGAACATTTTAGTTTTACTGTTTGAAGAAATAATATTTGACTTGCATTTTTAAATTTGAATTTGAGTTTGGTTTGAGACAAAGTGAAGATTAACAACTTAATTATGATGACATGGCATCATTAGACATGAGATTAGTGTAGCAGGATAATGGGAGTGTTACATCATGTTGCTCCCTTCATCCCATTTGGTGTCACCTTTGTCGGCGTGCGTTCATGTTATGTTGGCTAACGGAGTGCCCCACCAAGAAGCCGTTGTAAAATTGTCATTGCCATCGTATTCCGTAAAAAACATAAACATATGTCTTTTGCCTGCATGGCCTTCGGTGGTTGGATTTATCTCCGGTTGCCTACAGACAGAGCCCCGTTAGTGTATAACGGTTATGTCGGTACTTTCCCTTCGTGTATACCATAGCGACCATGTATACATTATTTTCAACAGATAAAGCCACCATGTCGTGCTCGTGATGATGCCTGATGACCCACAAGTATAGTTGATCAATCGTAGTCTTTTGATAAGTATGAATGTTGAAGCCAATGAGAAGCAGAAGGAATCAATAAGCAGGTTTCAGCAAAGTATTCTCTGCAGGTGCTGTAAAACGGTTCTGACAGATAATTTGATACTGATATAATTTGTAACAAGTAACAAATAACCAAAGTAGCAAGGTGTAGCGAAGTGGCAGAATCATTTTTGTTGCAAAGGATAATCTGTAAGTACTTCTTATAGTGATTAAAACATTGTCGAGGACGCATAGGAATTTCGTCTAGTTACTTTCACCGTGATTCATAGACTCACATTCATTGTTTTGATAAGTTGTTATGTGGGTGCATCGGAGCTAAGGTGTTGTTCTTACTTGAAAAAACAACCTACTTATGATTACCCCTTCTCTCAAGCATCTGTAACTACAAGAGAAGAATTAAGATAAATCTAACCATAACATTAAACATGTGGATCCAAAACGGCCCCTTACGGAACAACTCATAAACTAAGGTTTAGGTATTTGTCACTCCCACAACCAATCATCTACAAACTAATCCCACAATGCCTTCCCCTAGGCCCAAACATGGTAATGTGTCATGTAGTCGACGTTCACACGACACCACTAGAGAAAGAATAACACAACACATCATCAAAACACTACACAAAAATCAACTTCACATGATTACTCATGAGATGACTTTCCCCATGTCCTCTAGAACAAACCAAACTACTCACAAATTATATTCATGTTAATAATTAAAGGAGATATATAAGTGTTGAACAATCTGAACATATAATCATTCACCAATTAAACCAACTAGCATCAACTACAAGGTGTAATCAACATACTAGCAATCCATAGATACCAATCGGAGGTTTAAGACAAAAATTGAATACAAGAGATGAACTAGTGTTTGGAGATAAGATGGTGCTGGTGAAGATGTTGATGGAGATGAGTCCTCCAACAATGAGAGGAGCGTTGGTGATGACAATGGCTTCAATTCCCCCCCGAAGGGATGTATCCTCGGCAGAATCACTCTGTCGGAGAGCAAAAGTGCTCTTTCCCAGGTTCCGCCTCGAGACGGCAACGCATGAGAGGAGCGTTGGTGATGACGATGGCTTCAATTCCTCCCGGAGGGATGTATCCTCGGCAGAATCACTCCGTCGGAGAGCAAAAGTGCTCTTTCCTAGGTTCCACCTCGAGACGGCAACGCCTCGTCCCGAAAGTCTTCTTCTCATATTTTCTAGGATAAACCTTGGTTCTTAACTAAGGGAAATACTAAGTACTCATGTGCTTCGTCAGCTTTCCGCTTCCGGGAATCTAATAACTCCTATGGGAGTAGCAAGACTCTCTCAGCGATTGCCGAAGGTCAAGGTTGGAGCAGTGAATCTTCACGATGGCCCAGCCTATCCGAGTTCCTTCCCGACACACTGACACCTTCCACTTCCACATATGCGCCTTTCCCTCTTGGAGGCGCCGAATGATACGTCTCCAATGTATCTATAATTTATGAAATATTCATGTCATGTTGATAATAATTTTATATGATTTTGTTATGATTTAATTAGAACTAACCCGGACTGACGCTGTTTTCAGCAGAACAATCGTTATGTCATTTTTATGCAGAAATAAAAGTTTTCGGAATAGGCTGAAAATTTACAGTGATTTTTTGTGGACTAGAAGAGATCCCCGAAGATTCGTGGGAGGACCAGAAGACCCACGAGGGCATGACAAGCTCGCTAGGCGCGCCATACCCCAGGGTGCTTGCAGTGAGCTTGTCGCAGCCTCGTGGACCCCCTTGACGTGAGACTGATGCCAAAAGTTCCTACAAATACATACCCCCTGAAAGAACACTAGATGAGAAGTTCCGCCGCCGCAAGCCTCTATAGCCACGGAAACTCAATCGGGATTCTATTTCGGCACCTTGCCGGAGGGGGAAATCATCACCGGAGGCCGTCTTCATCATCTCGGCGGCCACCATGATGAGGAGGGAGCAGTTCACCCTCGGGTCTGAGGGTATGTATCAGTAGTTATGTGTTTGATCTTTCTCTCTCATGTTCTTGATTTGGCACGATCTTGATGTATCACGAGCTTTGTTAATTGTTTGACACGAGAAAAATATCTAAACTCCTTGAAGAAGGGAAGAGGGGAGATGAGGGCATTGTCACCACTACCGACGACGCGCCCGGATTGGGCGGCTTCAAGTCGCTATCCCAGGGGCCGCGGCCGTTTCTCATCGTCTGATCGGTCTCCGCGCTGCCGCAAGGCCCGCAACAACGACTTTTATGTACGTCTCCTCCGGCTAGATGCCAACTCCATCGACGCTGCCGCACGAGCGCGTCTCCTGGGAATCTCTCGAGTCTCGATGCATCTCTCTTCTCCTGCTATTGCGTCCGGCGCAGCTCCTTCGCCGAGGTAGTCCAGAGCTCCGCCTGCTTAATATCTTGGCCAAGTTTTTTGAGCTCATGTACAAATGAAAGAATCGATCGCCGGGCAGCCGGAGGATTAGCTGCTCTGCTCTTGCATGATGTTCACTTTTGTAATGCTCATTTTGCCATTCTGTAATGTACACTTATGCTGCAACTCCATTCAGTTCCCTTCTGTCACTTGCATCTCATGGTGATGTTCAATTCAGTGACCAAAGTCTCCAAACAGCTAATTCAGTTATAGCATTCATTCACAACAACCACATTGGGTCATCTTGATCCCTTTGCCATACTCAATTATGTTATCAATTTTACAACATCAAGTGATATGCACACAAAATGACAATGTTAATGACCTACTCTCAATTTACAACATCATGGATATCCTCAAACATTAATAATGCTCTGAAATTAGTTTACAATCTGAAACTCTCCTGTTGTTTCCTGTAAATCAGTTTACAACCTGAAACTCTGATGCGGTTTGCCTGAAAATTAATTAACAATCCGCTCTGTATTTCCAGGCTAGCTTGGCACCTCCCACGGCGGCGTGTTCTCGACACGGAGTGGTGCATACATGGCAGCTACGGGCGTCCTCGTCTTGCCAAGGCGCGGGGTGGCTCTTGCTTGGCGCCTCCCATGACAGCAGCACGACCTCACGTCATGGTGCAGCCATGACAGTGGTCGCCCTCCCTCCTATGGTGGTGCGGGCGTGGTAGTGTCACTCGCCCTCTAGCTCCAGGACAGCCATGGCAGTGGCAGTCGTCCTCCTGGCTGCGAGAGCGAGCAATGGCGACGGCGAGAAAACAGGTTGTTTATGGGCCGCATGACAAACATTGTGTTGTTATTCTTGTTTGTTTCCACCTTGCTGCTGTCGGATGGCATATGAATGGTGATGTGAATTGGATGTCCCTCTATCGTAAATGTTTCAATCAGATTTTGTTGAGTTTGGCCGGATGGTGAGTTGACAACTATTTAGTAAGCATGTGTGTGACACACGATCATTTACAAGGAGTGCTAAAAGTTTGGTATGTGGGCAATCAGATTGAGGATCACCATTTTCTGGTACGTGTTCAGACTTGTTAGTTTTTTTAACATAGTACAATCAAATTCGCTCACATACACTCACCCCTATAAACGCATGCACGCAATATAAGAAAAAGATTGTGCATAACATTGAGTACCTTTCTTGTCCACACAATCACGCGTACCTTTCTTGTCCACATAACATTGACTTGTGTTGAATATATGGTTTGTGCATGTATATTGTATAGCCTGGCCCACCTTCTAGTCATTGTATAGTTGAGGTTGTGGCGCAACTTGTACTTCATATATACGTGCGCTTTGCACCGACCAATACATCGTGAAGCATTGCCAAAACATCAGTTTCCAACATGGTATCATACCTGCGATCCTAACCCTAACCCGTGCCGCCGCCGCCGCGATCCCATCGCAGCCGCCGCCACCCGCCGCCGCCGCCACCTCGTGCCGCCGCCGCCGCCGCGTCTCTTTG
>NC_041383.1:4322786-4330659 GCF_002162155.2 Triticum dicoccoides | reverse complement strand
CCAGCCGCGCCACCATCTCCCTTGCCGCGACGTCTCACCACGCGCCGCCGCACCCCCTTCTCGGCCATGGCCTCCCCCGGTTCCACTGGTACTACCCGCAGCCGCCGCACCAGCCCGTTCGAAGGCCCCGATCCCGTCGTCATCCGCGACCTCAACCTCCTCACTCGGGTTCCCGTCGTCCTCGACCACCTCATCTCCACGTACTATGACTGGAAGACGTACTTCTCCCTCGTGTTCCGTGAGTACAATCTCCGGACATCGATAGCTCCTTGGACTCGCGCTTCATGGAGGACGATGAGGAGTGGACGTCCATCGATGCCACCATTATCCGTTGGTTCTACACCACCATCTTGAAGGACCTCTTCCACACGGTGGTCTCCGCCGACGATGACGCTCACGCCGTTTGGACCAAGCTCATCAGCCTCTTCACTGACAACGCGCTCCAACGCAAGGTTTTCTTGCACGGCGAGTTTTTTTGGGTGCCAGCAGCTCGACTCGTGTGTTGACGATTATTGCATGTGCCTCAAGAAGCTTGTTGATGAGCTCCGTGACCTCGACGAGAAGGTCTCCGATGAGCTTCTTCTCAGCACCCTCATTGCCATCCTGAACGAAGACTTCGGGAACGCCGCCTCCAACATCCCCCTCATCTCCAACCCGACCTTCCCCAAGATCGTCGCATACCTGAAGCTGGAGGAGCAGATGATGCGGATGTCGCGCACCCGGGCCACCCACATGGCCCTCACCGCCGGTACCCGTGGCGGTGCGCCGCCCACCGCCCCGACTCCCCTGCCGCGGCCCACCCCGGGCCCCTTCCAGGCGCCGCCGCCGCCCGGGTTCCCCTACCTGGCACCGTTGCAGGCCCCCTCCCCCGCCCCCCGCCGAGCAGCAGCAGCGCCGGGGCGGGCGTCGCGGCTGAGGTGGCCGCAAGCAGCAGCAGCCGGCTGCCCACGACGGGGCGCCACGCCAGCCGCAGCATCAGCTCCCGCCGGCGCCCTGGCAGGCCGGCCAGAACCTCTGGACGGGGGTTGTGCACGCGTATTCCATGCCTATACGGCGCGCCCCCATCCCCGGCTCCTTTGGCGCCCGCCCGGCCCCTCATTAGGCTCTGTACGCGGCTCCTCAGGCGTACCAGCCCGTGCCGCTCTACGGCCCCTCGGCCTATGGGCTGCCTCCGGCTGGTGGGTTTGTGGCGCCACCGCCTGAGCCGACGTCGTCAGCCCTGGCCCTCCCGCCGGCGCCTTGGAACCCCGCGCTCCTAGCGGCTCTCCACACCGCCCCCACGCCGCAGCAGTACACTAGCGGTGGCGACTAGTATATGGACACCGGAGCCACGGCTCACATGGCCGCCAACCCCGGTAACCTTCTTGCCGCTCACCCCGTTCACACCGCTGCTCGCATTACCATGGGTGACGGTTCTTCCATGCCCATTACTCATGTCGGCCATGCTGCTTTTCCTTCTAACTCCATGCCATTATATCTTTCTAATGTGATTGTTTCTCCTGACATCATGAAAAATCTTGTTTCCCTTCGTTCTCTTACATGTGAAAATCCTGTTACCGTTGAATTTGACATATTTGGCTTTTCTGTCAAGGATGCCCGTACCCGGATGGTGCTCCACCGATGTGACAACCCCAACGAGCTTTATCCGGTCCACTCATCTACCTCCTCCGTTGCTGCACCCATGGCGCTTTCCGCCGGAGTGGACCTTTGGCACGCTCGTCTTGGTCATCCCAACATCGCCACTCTTCATCATATTCTTCGGAGTTTTTCATTCACGTGTAATAAGATCGACGATCACACTTGTCATGCTTGTCGTCTCGGCAAACATGTTCATCTTCCTTTTAGCACTTCCTCGCATGTCACATCATACCCGTTTGAGTTAATTCATAGTGATGTTTGGACCTCTCCTGTTGCAAGTAACACGGGCTATCTTTATTACCTTGTCAAACTTGATAATTTGTCACACTATGTGTGGACCTTCTCGTTGCGGCGAAAGTCAGACTCTATTGCCACTCTCACCGCTTTCTACTCCTATGTCTCCACACAGTTTGGACGTCCCATTCATGCGTTGCAAACAGACAACGGGAAGGAGTTTGATAACCTTGTGATCCGCAACCTTCTCACCACACACGGGACGATCTTTGGTCTCACTTGCCCGTACACTTCGCAACAAAACGGCGGCGCTGAGCATGTGCTTCGCACTCTCAATGACTGCGTTCGCACCCTCCTCTTTCACGCCAACGTGCCCCCACGTTTTTGGCCCGACACGCTCGCCACCGCATCACTACTCATTAACATTCGTCCTTGTCGCACTCGCGGGAATTTTGCACCTCATCACCTCTTGTTTGGCACGCCACCCTCCTATGCTGAGCTCCGCATCTTCGGTTGCCTGTGCTACCCCAGCATCGCTTCCACTGCTCCTCATAAGCTCGCACCTCGGTATGTGGCCTGCATCTTTCTCGGCTATCCCCCCAATTCCAAAGGCTACCACTTCTATGATCCTATCTCACATCGGGTGGTCACTTCACGGCACGTTTACTTTGATGAGATGGTTTTTCCGTTTAGCAGGTACCTTCGGATGTTACGGCCTTGCCCACTCCCGGTGATGGCCGCCCACGTGCTTCTCTTTAACCGCCTCCCGACTTTGAGGGTGCCCCCCGCGCCACGGGTCGAGTCTCTCCCCGGTTGGATGCCCTAGGGGTTGCACCTCCCTCGGCGCCCGCGACGCCCCTCAAGTCCCCAGCCTCGACCACGCTGGCGGCCTCGCCCGCCGCCTCGCCTGCGGCCTCGCCTGCGGCCTCGCCCGCGGCCGCTTCACCCACGGCGGCCTCCCCCGTCGCCTCGCCGGTGGCCTCGCCTGCGGCAGTCACGAAGGAGGCGGGTTCTTCTTCTTCATCGCCCGTCTCCACTCCGGACCCGCTGCCCCGCCCGATGACTCGCTCTCGGGCTAGCACCCTTCGCCCGAGCACGCGGTACCCCAACGATGAGTACCTTCTCGCTGCTTCCGTCTCTGAGCCGTCTCCTCTCCCATCGTCAGCTCGAGCCGCCCTTTGGGATCCTCATTGGCTCGCTGCGATGCAGGAAGAGTTCGACGCACTCCAGCGGAACCGTACCTGGCAGCTCGTCCCTCGGCCGCCCCGGGCCAACATCATCACGGGCAAGTGGGTCTTTCGGCACAAGACTCGTCCGGACGGCACTCTCGAGCGCTATAAAGCTCGCTGGGTGGTTCGGGGCTTTCGGCAATGCACGGGCGTGGACTTCACCGACACATTTGCCCCGCTTGTTAAACCGGGCACGATCCGTGCCGTGCTCCAGCTAGTCGTGTACCGAGCTTGGCCTGTGCATCAGTTGGACGTGTCCAACGCCTTCTTGCACGGCCACCTGGCTGAGCAGGTGTTCCGTGAGCAGCCCACTGGCTTCGTCGACGCCACAGATCCAGATCATGTGTGCTGGCTCTCCTGTTCCCTTTACAGGTTGAAGCAGGCACCTCGGGCCTGGTACCAGCGCATCGCCGCCTTCCTGCAGACGCTCGGACTTACATCGACTCGCTCTGATGTGTCCCTCTTCGTGTATCATCACGGAACTGGCACGACCTACTTGCTGCTGTACGTTGATGACATCATTCTGATGGCATCCACTCTTCGCAATGAATTTGCCCTGAAGGACTTGGGTTCTCTGCATTACTTCCTTGGCATTGAGGTGGGTCGACGGCCAGATGGGTTCTTCCTGCATCAGCAGCGCTATGTCCATGAGCTTCTCGACCGAGCTGGCATGCTTAACTGCAAGCCCGCTCCCACGCCTGTCGACACCAAGGCCAAGGTTTCCGCTTTGGAGGGGTTGCCTGCATCTGATGCAGCCTTCTACCACTCCATTGTGGGCGCCTTGCAGTACTTGACCCTGACGCGCCCCGACTTGTAGTATGATGTTCAACGGGTCTGTCTTCACATGCATGCTCCGCGCGACTCTCACTGGACTCTGGTGAAGCGTATCCTCCGATACATACGCATCACCCAGTCCTTGGGACTTACGCTAACGGCCTCCGACCCCACCGACCTCGTCGCCTACTCTGATGCGGACTGGGCTGGCTGCCCGGACACACGGTGCTCCATCTCGGGGTACTGTGTCTACCTTGGACCATCCCTGATCTCCTGGTCCTCCAAGAGACAGCCCACCGTCTCCCGCTCGAGTGCCGAGGCTGAGTATCGAGCAGTGGCTAACGCTGTTGCTGAATGCTCTTGGCTCCGTCAGCTGCTCCAGGAGTTGCTTTGTGATGTTCACAAGGCCACGCTCGTCTACTGCGACAACGTCTCCGCCAACCCGGTCCACCATCGTCGGACGAAGCATATTGAGCTCGATATACACTTCGTTCGTGAGCATGTGGCTCTTGGGCGCATCCGAGTCCTCCACGTCCCGACGGCGCAGCAGTTCGCCGACGTCATGACGAAAGGACTGCCTACTTCTGTCTTCGAGGAGTTCAGGTCCAGTCTTTGCGTCTCCGGCGACGCTTCGACTGCAGGGGAGTGTTGAATATATGGTTTGTGCATGTATATTGTATAGTTTGGCCCACCTCCTAGTCATTGTATAGTTGAGGTTGTGGCCCACCTTGTACTTCATATATACGTGCGCTTTGCACCGATCAATACATCGTGAAGCATTGCCAAAACATTCGTTTCCAACAAGTTGTACACGTCTGTTAATAGTTTTTCCATTCCTCTAGCCTAACTTGACCGATCAGGTTACAGTTGCCCACGCAATATTCCAACCCGTAAGTTTTTTTTTGAGGGGCAACCGATAAGTTAAAAGGTGAAATAAAACAATTACATGTTGTAAAGTAAAGAAGGCTCAAACTTCATTTCTACCATTGCAAAAATGTGTAAAAGTCCGATGCATAAAGTCAACGTCACAAACGAATTTGAATGAGCTTCTATTGGTTTAGTCTATAGAAGTACATCGTGAGACAAATTATTTATTCCAATGTTCACCTGGGGGAGAGGCTCTCCACATGGATTTTCACTGAAAGTGGCCCAAAGCTGGGACTGAGGTATGAGAGGGTTGGTCGAGAGAGCCGATAGACGGTCACTAGACGAGGATTACATGTCGCCTATGAGCGAGCCAATTCTTCCATGTGTCCACATGTCCATTGATCTATGCAACTTTGGAGTGGACATGTGAGGTTGCTCTAATCTCTAAATCGAACTTTCTACGTACATTGATCCCGAACTTCTGGGACATGTCCAACGAGCCCGGATTGGGCTCAGCAGGGTTCACCCAGTCAAAGTGGTACAGAAGGTTTGCCAATGCAATCTCCACGGTTGATGTGCCAAACAACATACCAGGACACTGACGTCTCCCGGCCCCGAAAGGTGTGATCTCAAAATGTGTCCCCTTGTAATCTATGCTGCTCTCTTTGAACCTCTCTGGCTTAAATGTATCGGGGGCATCCCAATATCTGCAATCCCGACATATCGCGAATATATTAACCTGTACGTTGGTGCCTTCAGAAATTTTATATCCCATGATTTCACAGTCTTCTCTTGCCCTTCGGGGGAGTATAGGAGCGGGAGGGTGCAACCTCAAGACCTCCTTGATCACCATTCTCATGTAGTGGAGGTCACGAAGGTCATTGTTAGTTATGACAGATTGTTGCTGACCTACCACTTGTCGAACCTCTAGCTGTGCCTTTCTCATAGTTTCGGGATTATTTAAGAGCTCGGACATAGCCCACTCCAATGTTATTCTAGAGGTCTCAGTGCCACCCGCGAACAAGTCCTGTGAACAATTGTTGTGGGTTATACGATACGTACATATTTGGCTTCAATTATGAACAAAATATAGACAACACATACTATTTCAAACAAAGTGAGGAGTGGACACGGCAGATAACGATGAATCATCCAATAAATAGCTAGTGCTACTCATGGGGTTTATCCTCCTTATAAAAAACAAATAGAAATAGATAGAAGGTGTTGGTGACAATACTCACAAAGATGATGTCACCTATTGCCTCTAAAGTTAGAGGATACGACAAGGAGTCTTCCATGTGCAGCCTAAGCAACACGTCTAGCAAGTCCTCCTCGTCGTTGGAGCTGACTGCATCGCGCATGTCCTTACGTTGCTCAATGATGTCGGAGATGATGCGCTGGATTCGGCCATAGCTCCTCCTCATCCGTCGCTCACCGGAGCTCAGCAGCCACACTAGCCGCGACGATGGGAATAGGTCGACGAGCGAGAAGCCTCCCACCAACGCGGTGACTTCTTCCAATTCCCGGAGGTACTCACCTTGTTGTGCACACTTGCCTCCGAACACCGCCCATGCAATGACATCGTTCATCAGTGCCGATAACTTCTCTGTGAGGTTGACAATGGTGCCAGTCGAGGCGGTGATGGAACTAAGGAGGTTGCGGACTTCCTCGGACCTGATGCCCTCCATACGCCTTACCTGTGTTGAAACATATTGCCCGCCTCTTTTCCTTAGATTTAGTATTGTCGTTGTTGTTGAATAAGTTACAAAATGCAATTCTAGCCTGCTTGGCGCTGAGGAGCTCCATGGTGCAGACCTTGCGCGCCTAGTGCCAGCGGTCGCCGTAGGGGGCAAAGATGATGCCCATGCCGCTGCCATAGCCAATGACGTCCAGCGTCACGCTGCGGGGCCGCGAGGCGAACATGAGGTCCTTACTCTTCATCACCACCTCCGCCATCTCGGTGCTCGATACCACCACGGTGGGGACCTCGCCCAGCTTGAGGAACATCAGTGGGCCATGCCGGCTAGACAACACCACCATGATGTGGTGCGGGAGGACACCGAAGACGTGGTGGAGGCTGCCGATGATCGGAAGGGTCCATGGGCCGGGAGGAAGCTGATGCCTATTGTGGGTGGGACGAAGAAACCAAAGGAGGAGCACTATGGCTAAGGCAATGAATGATATGCTTGAAATTGTTACCTCCATGTCATGGAGCTGGGAGCTAGCTAGTAACCGGGAAGTTTAGTACTAACCAGTGAGTTTATACACGGATGTCATGGTACCATTCGTATTTATGGATCAGATATGCAGCACAAGACATGAGATTGGTTGGGATTTGGAAACCAAACTTACCTACTCACTACAGGAATCAGGTAATTTGCCATCTGTGAATCACAAACGGCAAAGACCTAAATACAGACGGCAAAGAGTTTGCCATCAGGATGCAGACGGCAAAGTCAG
Source organism: Triticum dicoccoides (assembly GCF_002162155.2). Classification (NCBI taxonomy): domain Eukaryota; kingdom Viridiplantae; phylum Streptophyta; class Magnoliopsida; order Poales; family Poaceae; genus Triticum; species Triticum dicoccoides. The sequence goes on along the minus strand of NC_041383.1, from coordinate 4,323,457 downwards.
ACGGCAAAGATAAGTCGGCAAAGAATACTTTGCCGTCAGCTTTTCATTAGACACACGACAAAGACTTTGCCGTCAGCCATTCTCAGTATTTTGCCGTCTGCACAAATAATAACAGACGGCAAAGAAGCACCTTTGCTGTCAGCCTAAACGTGCTCTTTGCCATCAGCACAACTACTTCACAGATGGCAAAGTTTTTTTTAATTTTTTAAAAAATACGCTGCACGCATGAACATCAACAAGGCTTGAAGGACTAGAGCAAAATTGTGCTACAACATTCTTACGCAAGAAACTTACAGATCTGAACACCAACAGTTTCTTTATAGATCAAATTACAAAATTCTTCTACAACTTATTTACAGAGAAAGAGTGTTCGGTGCGTTGGCTGGGGCTGTCGGTGGCGCGAGCGGCGGCGGCCGGTAGCTCGAGACCGCATCGGGCGCAGTCCTTCTCTTCGTAGGAGGCGCGGGGCAGCCCCCGTCGGCAGCCGGCACGGTCCTTCTCTTCGTAGGAGGAGCGGGGCAGCCCCCGTCGGCAGCTGTGCGGGCCATGGAGCTGCTCGGCGTGCTGCACCAGTTGGGGGCGAACGGCAGCAACCCTTCTCCTCCATCGATGCTCCTTGCGACAGTCGGTGGCGCAAGCGGCGAACGGTGAACCGAGCGGCGACGGCGACG
>NC_041383.1:4306230-4322029 GCF_002162155.2 Triticum dicoccoides | reverse complement strand
GGCGGCCGATGGCTCGAGCGGCGGTGGCGCGAGCGGCGACAGGTGGCCCGGGCGGCCGCGACGGCCGGCGGCCTGAGCGACGGAGGAGGCTGGTGACCCGAGAGGCGGCGGCCGGTGGCGCGAGCGGGAAGGGAGAAGAGAGGGGCAGGGACGCGGGCGGCGGCCGGTGGCCTGAGTGGAGTCAACTACGATGCGGGGCAGATGTATTCGGGAGAGAAAAAGAGAGATGCGAGAGACAGGTCGTGGGAGTGGAATCCGGTGGATAAGGTTGATGGGCTCCGGGTAGTTGGGGTGGGGCCCGACAACATGAATGGACGGGAGAGGGAGAGTGGTGGGCATGGGCTATGCATCTACGGTGGATGTTGCTGCCAAGTCATCGATCCGTGGGATCGATCCGCGAGCTGTGCTTTCTCTTTGCCGTCTGCGTTTTTGTTTGCAGACGGCAAAGTACTCACTTTGCCGTCTGTAAAAAGGTAGACGGCAAAGACTATGCCGTCTGTGTTTTTTTCCACAGACGGAAAAATGAGCTCTTTGCCGTCTGTAAATAGAAAACACAGACATCAAAGATACTTTGCCGTTTGTCATTTTTTTACAAACGGCGAATTAGTCTTTGCCGTTAGTCATTCTTTGCCGTCAGCACCTGTTGGCAAAATTTGTCTTTGCCGTCTGTCCCGACAAAATGCTGACGGCAAAGTCCAGTACCGACGGCAAATCTCCTGTTTCCTGTAGTGACTACACTTGAGGAGATGTATGCAAAACAACGGTGTATTTGGTTTAGGTATAAGAACTTTCATGAAAAATTCTATTCCATTCACTAAACAGTACAGTGTGACATGCAGTGGTTGAGGACAGCTTTATGGCAAAAAAAATTAATCAAAAGGACAAAAGTGCTGAGCATGAGGCAAATGGATGCCTTAGAAAAATAACATGAGGCAAATTCGTTGCTTTTTCGTAACTGCTAGCTGGATGCCGGATGAGATCGCCTCGATCAGCACAACTTAATACTCAAAATATTTGATGTATTAAGCCAGATGAGCACATGATGTCCACTAGTGCACTAAAGGCATTATCTGCACATCTATTCTGTGTTGTTACCACGGCCTTCTCCTTCTTTCACCGGAGCTTAACCTCGCTCGCTCTCTCTCTGCACTCGCCTTGCGCTCGAGGAAGAAGACTGGAGGATGAAGAAGGACACATAGACACAAGAAATTTTCCCGGCCGGCGCATGAACGCCGCCGTGGGCGCACGAACGCCCCAATCTTTGCTTTGTATTCACAGGCTACATGCTCGGCAACTCCCTGGTACAAACACACTCGTGGCCGGGCCTTTTGTAGTCCTAGAGCAAAGCAGCTCCCACATTACGTGAGCGCACGTACGCACTCACCGTGGCTGCTTGCAATAGAACCACTAACTACCTCCTGCATGCATGCGCTAACAACCACGCCTAGCAGCCACCAAGTTCGGCCGGGCTAGCTACCTTCGGCTCTCACGCCTACCCAGCGACACACACGCATGCCACGAGCACACACAATGCATGCACGCACATGAATGCATGGCTTATTCCTAACATTCTCCTCCTAAGCCATGATCTTGCCGTCGCCGGAGTTGTTGCAGCTCCTATCATTGTCGTCGTCATGGCCGTGACCCAGCCCGCGGATCCGACCCGGCGCATCGACGCCGGTCGCACCGCCATGGACTCGATCTGTCGCATTGACGCCGGTCGCACCGTGCTCCGTCACGACCCCGGCGACATACGTCGAGCTCCTTCTCCGCAGGCGACACACGCCTGGCGTCTATTGGCGCCCCGCACGTCCCGCACGCACCCAACGCGCCCAATGAGCCCGACCACACCAGTGCGTCCTGCACGTCCCGCACGCACTCGACGCGCACGACGAGCCCGACTGCACCAGACGCGCGCGCGCACCGCCTCACTACAAGAAATATGTCAACTTGTGACCAGCACTATTGGTCACTGAATGGTCACTGTTTTTAATTTATGACCTTTTTGTGACCAAACACATAAGGTCAAAAGCTGGCAGTCGTAAACTGACTATAGCGACCTTTCTTCTGGAATGGCCGTAGACGTTTATGACCAAAATACGTCTACTTTGGCGTTTTGGTCACTAGCAACCTTCCCAGGCCACGTAGGCATCCAGCGTGGCAAGCTAATGTGGCACAAGATTCAGCCCGGTCCAATTCGGTTTTCTACAAGGGCCGAGCCCATTAATTCAGCCTTTTATTATTTTTTCCTTGTTAATTCTGGTCGGCTTCATGGGCCAAGCCCAACATTGTAGCCTTTTTTATTGTTGGCCCGTGGCCTTTTATTATTTATTGCTTTTCTATTTTCAGCCATTATATATTCAAGCTGGTCCCACTAGTCAGATGGGTCCCACTTGTCATGACCATCTCTCAAGTTGGTCCCACATGTCAGAAATGTACAAAATTGACAGATTATTTTCATAAGTGGACCCATTGGTCAAGTTTCCATTTCACAAGTTTTCAGATCACATACATAATCAAAAAGAACACATAAATTTCATCAAATATACCACTAAATAAATCTATTACAATCTTTACAACACATATATGCTACAATATGCTACTCTTCACTAAGTAGAACTTGACGGCTTCACACTTCACGGCTTCACACTTGCTTCACACTTCACACTTGAGCATCTGTAAAAGAGGAACAACCACAAATTTAAATCTCAATTGCAGTATAGGCCATATGCAGAAGCAGTTCAAAGTTGAAACAACATTAATTAAACACACGCGCACAGAAACACATGAGTCAAAATGCAGTATAGGACCAGGACAAGAAAATTCCTGTTATCAAATCAACACACAACTTGTAGCAAAACAGCAACAGAATACATTATAACGAGAGTAAGATTGAATCAAACATCATAGAAACATGTGGATATCTCATGTGAGCATCATGCTGTGGTTTTATTAAACAATGATACAGCAACAGAATACAATATCTTCAATCCAAATTATGGTACTTGTAGCAGCACAATTTGAAACAACAACTACACAATACATTATAACGATAGTAAGGTTGAATCAAACAGAAAAGGGAACAATTTCGAGTTTAAAAGTTAATGCAAATTGATTTTCCAGTAGCAAACATTGACAGATTGCTGCTAGTGCATACTAGTATGATTCACACCAGAGCAACCATCCAATTCGATGAGCACATAAAAGTATACTTGAGATATAGGTATGCAGCAAGAACAGCATGCAATGCAATGATAGTATGAGAGCACTGTAGCTCTGGAAGTAAAAAGAACATAATGCAGCGATGTGCAAGTCACTGAACTTCATAGCAATAACCTGCCACAGCTCATCGCTTATGTACTTCAAGCTGTCAAAAGCATAGAGAGCCTCTCCGTTGGCCTTGTTGATGAGTTGCCGTGGCAGGGTAGCCTTCCTAATCCTTGACCCTTGTGATGTACTTCATGTCCAGTGCTGCATCATATGTGTATATTCAAATCAATCAACTACTTGATTAGGGGGAAAATAGTGCGTACATAAAAATTCCCTTGAGCAAAAGCCAAACAGGATTATTGCTTTTTCCCAATTAGAAAAGGACAAGGCAGAACAAGATAGAACAAAGAATAACAAAAGTAACAGGTATTTAGCGAATAGCGGTCTCAAGGTGTTCTTGTGACATGTGGTTGCCAAATATGGAGTCGTACTATACTCATGGACATTAAGATTAATAATCTACAGTAGTAAGTGTTTTTTCAGCATGACAGTTGCTTAGTTATTCATGAACTTGTAAGTGTTTATCACCAACTCTCCTCAAACTAAATTTACATTGAACAAGAAAGGAATCAGTATCATATCACCACCTCTGCTACAGTCATAGTGCCCTCCACATGTTTATGTAATAAATTTACACTGAACAAGAAAGGAATCAGTATCATATCTCTCAATTCGTTGCTGCACATCTAGCAAGAATAGATCAATGCACATACCTAATAAGAAAACATCACAAAAAATTAAGACCGCAAGACCATTTTCTCGCACCCAGAAGCGAGGATTTTCTCACAACAACCAGAAGCGTAGCTACAACGACAGTAAGTGCTGCCCAATTAAACTGGGACACCTAGATTTTGGGCACGCAAAATTTCGGACTTATCAGCAGCATCGCATGACATCAACATGGACATGATACGACATGGGGACGCATTAACTAAAGACAATAAACAGAAAATACAACGAAGAGAGTGCCTCTCTCTTATCAGCAGCATCTCATGATGCAACTCACATACTGAACTAGCAACTTAATTGTTCAATTTACTCCACCATGGCAAAAAAAACATGTTATAGCTTCCGAATTCATAACATACGCATGACAGTTGCGACTTGCAATAAGTAAAAGTATTTTCTTCTACAACTGCGTGTAAAAACATAGGATGATGTGTTGTAAAACAGTCCCTAATCACCATGTCGATGTCCACCTTGTACACGGGTATCTTGGGGTACTGCCTACTCATCTTCTCGATCACAGGTGCCATCGCCCGACCTGCAACACCAAACAACAGAACAGTAGTTCTCTCCAGTCACACACTGAAAGACCAATTCATGGCACGGAGACGGCACTTACACGACCCACACCAGACTGCCGTGTAGTACAAGACGGCGGGGAGCTTCTCCACTGCAAAAGGCAACACACGTGAGAGGGAAACTTGCGCACGCATAGTACTGTCAACAACAGTGTGAAGAATCGGTAGAAAAGCTAGGGCGAGAAGGGAGGGGATCGACGCTGCACCTTGCACCTTGGCATGGATGTCCTCGAAGGTGTCCGCGGAGCCGACGACCACCATGCTGGAATCGCCTGCGTGAGCCAGGAAACGAGCTATCCATCAGCCAACGACGACCACCAGTGCCGGCCCAGGGCCACGGGGAAGCGAAGGATCGGTAGGAGGAGGAGGCGGTTCTGACGTACCTGTGGACGACGACGAGAAGAGGCGTGTCTGGGAGGAGGAGGAGGAGGGGCGGGTGAGCTGCTACGGGAGGACGAAGTTGGGCGGATGGCCTAAGGGAGGATGACCGCCGGGCGTCGAGGGAACGGAGCCATCACCATGGAGGGCGTCGAGGGGAGGGAGGAGGGAGGGACCCCCATCACCATGGCTGCCAAATCCCTCCCTCCGGATCGAGGCTGTGTCTGCCAGATCGGCGTGGGCAAGGCCGCCAATCCGCCTAGCCTGCTCGAGGACGTGGTGGCCGTCGACGGTGGGGATGGGGGCGACGGCGGCGGCGGCGTCCATCTCCGCCTGGATCACACGCGTGGGGGCGCGAGGAGGGGAGGGGAATTGGCGGAGGGATCCGAAGTTGGGTGGCGCGAGCGGGTGGAGGGATCTGACGTCGTGGCTGCGGCAGGGGACGGGGCAGCGGCCGAGGACGGGGGCGCGGGCTGGATCTGGATCGGGGAGAAAGGGAAAGAGAGAGGCGGCGGAGAGGGGGAGAGAGAGGCGGGCGCGGGCTGCTAGGGTTAGGATTAGGCTGCTGAGAGGTGGACGGTTCGGATCGGCTACAACGGACGGTTCAGATCGGCTAAGGGGGGTGATCCGTGGGATGAGCCCTGATTGGCTCAGAAAATTTATGGTTTAAAATAGTTTCTAAGTACTAAAACTATGGTTGTTTTGTGAAGCAGCTATCAAAAATATTTTGCAAAATGGCACAACTAAATTTTTCTTTGAAGTTAGACCACATTTTTGGATGATCGCCAATTTGCATGCATTTTTATCTTTCTAGCTATTTTTAATCATTTTTCGAGTGCCCAAAATAAGTTTTTTTGTGAAGGACCTATAATATATTTGTTGCAAAATTGTACCAAATAAATTTTCTAAAATATTAGGACATATTTAATGCACAATTGACAAAATGGTTGGGTGTAAAAAGTTTTGATCCACCTCTGGTGAAAAAGACAAATTTCCGCCGATTTAGTTGGAAATGGGTCAAATTTGAACTGCAGCTGCCTTATAGTTTGCTCTTTATTTTTCCCAAAAATAATTTCTAGGTACATAAGTACCTATTTAATCAGAGAAACACCAAAAAATTCCAAGATTCAACCACTAGATAGGAACGGTCAAGCTCGCCGTTTTGACCGCATTTTGAAACGGGCATAAAAAATTCAAAAGAAATAAAAAAATTGAAAAACCTTCGCATTGTGTTACTATATGTGACCAAGTTTTCAGGAAAAATAATAAACTTGTAATACGGTAATTATTTTAAAAAAGTGTTCTCAGAAATGAGCTATCAAGTGTGAAGATTCATGGCTTTCAAGTCAAATGATCAATCTTATGGCCACATTCATGGCATAGTTTGTTCAAATGATCTCATATTGTGCACAAGGGTGCATCTTGGAATTCCAAACAATGTTGCCTAAGGGAGTTTTCATTTTCTTTGCACGGAAAATTCATTTTCCATTTTCCGACTGCCCGAAATGAGTTTCTTTTGTGAAGGACCTACCATATATTTATTGCAAAATTGAACCTAATCAATTTCATAAAATACTAGGCCATATTTAATGCGCAATTGACAAAATGGTTGTGTGTCAATTTTTTTGATCCACCTCTGGTGAAAAAGACAAATTTCCACCGATTTAGTTGGAAACGGGTCAAATTTGAACTGCAGCTGCCTTATAGTTTGCTCTTTATTTTTTCCAAAAATCATTTATAGGTACATAAGTACCTATTTAATCAGAGAAACACCAAAAAAGTTCCAATATTCAACCACTAGATAGGAACGGTCAAGCCCGCCGTTTTGACCGCATTTTGAAACGGGCATAAAAAATTCAAAAAAAATCAAAAAATTGGAAAACCTTCGCATTGTGTCATTATATGTGACCAAGTTTCCAGGAAAAAAAATAAACTTGTAATACGGTAATTATTTTAAAAAAGTGTTCTCAGAAATGAGCTATCAAGTGTGAAGATTCACGGCTTTCAAGCCAAATGATCAATCTTATGGCCACATTCATGGCATAGTTTGTTCAAATGATCTCATATTGTGCACAAGGGTGCATCTTGGAATTCCAAACAATGTTGCCTAAGGGAGTTTTCATTTTCTTTGCACGGAAAATTCATTTTCCATTTTTTGAGTGCCCGAAATGAGTTTCTTTTGTGAAGGACCTACCATATATTTGTTGCAAAATTGGACCTAATCAATTTTATAAAATACTAGGCCATATTTAATGAACAATTGAAAAAATGGTTGGCTGTCAAATTTTTTGATCCACCTCTGGTGAAGAAAACAAATTCCCGTCGATTTAGCTGGAAGCGGGTCAAATTTGAACTGCAGCTGCCTCATAGTTTGCTCTTTTTTTTTCCCAAAAATCATTTCTAGGTAAATAAGTATCTATTTAATCAAAAATACATGGTTTGATGGCGAGACATTGAGGTTTGGATGGTGGCCGAGGGCCCCAACTCTAGAGCGCGTAAGCTCGCATGCCCGCCGCGTGGTCACCGCGTTACCGTGGCGTTGCCATGTGTTCTGGGCGGCCTAGGCATGTCTAGTGGGTTGGACACTCCCCAGGTAGGTGCTAGGAAGAAAATCACAACATAAGGTTCTTACGAGGAGACTGATCGATGCTCAAACATGAATAAGCAACCAAGTGTTTGATTTGCGGTACGGGAAATGCACATGGCTAATGGGCGTGAGTTTCGGCTGAGGATGATCAGTTACTAAGAAGACCGTCTTCACAAATTTTCACCTCAAAAGAAGGAGCCTAGGTGGTACTCACTGGACATAAATACGAATGTTGAAGCTGGGCTCAAAATAATGAATGGATTGAACTGGCATTTGGTGGAGGATGGTTATTTGGGCATAGGAAAGCACTGTAGAAAATGGATACCATTTGGAGATGCCAAAATGGTACTTCCTTCACAAAGTGCTGCTTTGAACGGGATAGGAAAATGAATATTTTTGAGTTATTTTTGAACTAGGCAAGGAAGGTTTTTGACATATTTGATGAAGATATGATCCAAACAATTTATGAGATTTTTTTGGGAATTTTTGGAATAACAGAAATATAGGTTGCTCCGTAACCTAGGGCAAAAATTGACACATGGACATGCCACATAGGCAAAACTGATAAGATGGCGCCTAGTCATCACAACCCACCACAATCTACAAGGCTATGACCATCTATATTAGTCGTTAACAACTAGAAATAAGGCAGCGGACCTGCACTGTTTGCTTTCTGACCATTTCGTGTAAGGAAATTACGACCTTTCTGACCAAAATGATCGCAATGGTTTAGGGTTTGGAGCCCCCCGAACAGCTTTTGACCAATTGGTCTCAAATGCTCATAGATCTACGACCAATTCTTCCAGGGTCACTGACAGAAGGTCACTAGTTGACACATTTCTTGTAGTGCCTCCGCGTCAGCCATGGCCACCCTACACCACGGTCCCGCTGCGTCTGACATGCCCGGCGCGCGCCCATACACGCGCCTAACGCATCCAACATGAGCGCTCCGGCTCCGTGCCACACGCCTCCACGCGTTGTCGTCGTCGTTGAAGCCGCCACCACACAGGTCCTCCGCGGCCTCCTCACCGTGTCGCCACAGCCACCGTGGCCTCCTCGCCACGCTGTGCTCCTCCATAGGCCGACACACAGACCGGAGCATCGCGCAGCCGCCGGCGAACTCCGCCACCGCCGGCACGCCTCCGACAAGAAGAAGGACGTCCAAGATGAACCAGCTCTGATACCAGTTATTGTTACCGTGGCCTTCTCCTTCTCTCATCGGAGCTCAACCTCGCTGGCTCTCTCTCTGCACTCGCCTTGCGCTAGAGGAAGAAGAAGACTGGAGGAGGAAGAAGGACACATAGACACAAGAAATTTTCTCGGCCGGCGCACGAATGCCGCCGTGGGCGTACGAACGCCCCAATCTTTTCTTTGTATTCATAGGCTACATGCTCGGCAACTCCCTGGTGCAAACACACTCGTGGCCGGGTCTTTTGTAGTCCTACGGTAGCGCAGCTCCCACGTTACCTGAGCGCACGTACGCACTCACCGTGGCTGCTTGCAACAGAACCGCTAACTGCCTCCTGCATGCATGCGCTAACAACCACGCTTAGCAGCCACCAAGTTCGTCCTGGCTAGTTACCTCCGGCTCTCACGCCTACCCAGCGACACACACGCATGCCACGAGCACACACAATGCACGCATGCACATGAACGCACGCTTATTCCTAACATTCTGCTCTTTTGTATAATCGCTTTTGCATTAAAGGCACAACACAATTTTAAAAAAATGGAGTTTCGTTATCAGCTTGTTCGATGTTCACTGTTTTATTATATTTCATTTTTACTTCAACTAGCTGGGCGGCCCTCGTGCGAGGGCAGCATATTTAGTGTGTCAAAACTGTTTGAATGATAAACCCATTTTTTTTCATACTATGCTATTACAAATGATATATTTTAAATGCACCGCAAATGTCATGATAAAAGTATATACATGAAAGAGGATATTTTGCATGAAAATGTAAGCTGAACTCCAATCAAAGATACTAGTCTTGTCAAACAATATGTGCCATTGGTGGATCACAACATAAGGTTCGTTGAAGTGCTTATTCTGCAGTAATTGCGTGATTTAAATAGCACGCAAGGCCACATGCTTCCTAGGAAGACCATAAAACTGTTTGTGATGAGGAAGAAAATAAAGCAATGGAATTGTTTCTTCCGGATCAATTAAGATCTTCACGTACTTCAACGCGAGTCTGTGGCCTCTACGAAGAAGAAAATTTCACTCTTACAGAAATTTGAAGACTCGAAAGATCCTCAAAGGCAAAGCATAGAAGGAGCTTGAGGTTTGTTGCTTTATCCTCAAAGAGGATGGTGTCGTTCACATACTGTAGAATGGATAAACCATCTACTACTAAATGACGAATTACACCACTAATTTGTCCAGTCGCTTTTACGAGTTCAACGAGTATAGCGAGCATATCCGCTATGATGTTGAACATGCCCACCGGTGAGGTCTGGATGCTGGCAAGTTGTGTATTAGCTACCAGCCAAGAACTGAAGCAAGACTGTTCGTTCATCGATCAATTGGTTCCGTTATTCTGTTAAGCACCCCGTACATGTTCCATGAGGATGTTCTGCTTGTCGAGGCTGTGCTTATCTACTGGGAAAACAACATTGAGCCGGTTGGGTCACTTCCACATAATAGCAACATGTCACATGTAGATAGTCACATACAATATGGAGGAATCACCAGGTCTTTATGCTTTTATACCGTGTCTCATGCAACAGGAGTAATAAATGGTGGTACATTGGTTGTTTTTCATATTTTTTTTAGAAATTTTGATGCATGCAAGCCTTTATTATTCGGCTATAATGTGGTTAGGGGCAGTGCAAAACTGCCCTAGTGGTTGGCAAGTACGTTTACATACAATAGGAGTATTATATGTCTCTCTTCTTCAACTTAACAATGAGCCCGTTTTCCATTTCCAGTATAATGGACGGCTTGGGCTGGATGCTCTGCCCTTCCACCAAATTCACATCGAAGTTCCACACCGTTGTAGCAATGACAGTCTTCATTTGCATAATTGCAATGTCCTTGCCGAGGCACATTCTCGGGCCTGAGTTGAATGCCAAGAACTTGTGAGATGGTATGTATCGCAGGTTGTTGCCCTCATCCGAGAGCCACCTATGTGGGTTATAGTCGAGGCAGTCTTTACCCCACACAGCCTCCATTCTCCCCATGGAGTGGACAGAAATAAAAATGGTGTCACCGGCATGCACCTCATGGCCACTCGGCATGATGTCATCTACGGCCACCGTCTTGCGCAAGACAGGCGCTGGTGGGTACAGCCTGAGAGTCTCGTACAAGGTGGCTGTCAAATATACTAGAGATTTGGTCTCGTCTGGCTCAAAGATCACCGGGGTACACATGCCTACCGCTACTTTGCGTGATGCAATGGGTGAAAGTTCGTTGCGGATGATTGACACGATGTTAGGGTTTTGGGCAAGGTTGTAGAAGATCCATGTTAGGGTTGTGGCAATTGTGTCCCTCGCAGCGAGCATGTAGCTAATGATCACCGCATGGAGCAAGTCAACATTAGCGTAGTCTGGGTCTTCGAGGAAGGAAGAAATAATATCCACACTCTCTTGTTCCTTGCCATGTCCAGAACGACATGAGGTGATCTTCCTCTTCTCCATCATCTCCCGGACGAGCTCTCGTAGCACCATGCGTGCCGTGTCAAGCTTTCTCTCAGGGCCGATATTTAGCCACCTCATCGACTTCCAACAAGATGCTGGCATCATGAGCCTAAAAAATCCCACCTCCATCACCGTGTCAAGGGCAACCGCTGCGTCCATGGGTGGCATGTCCAAGGATAGGAGCCCTGGATCCACACTGAAGAGAGGCGTAGCAGCCAGGTCAAACATAAGCCTCGACATCAATTCTTGCATGTCGAATGAAGTGCCGGTGATCGCCATGCGGGTGAACAATGGGAGGAGGTTGTTCTCCACCTTGCCACAGAGGTAGGCTGCCATACTGGCAACGATCCGCGGGCTGCTGAGCATGCTCTTGGCTTTCGCACGTTGTCGGCGGCACGGCTCACCGTCGATGGTGAAGAGGCTGCCACCCATGATTTCAAAGATATCGGCGAATTCCGTGCCCTTGGGGAAGTTGGCATGGTTTGTCGTGAAGATGTGTCGGGCGTTCGCAGGGTCACATGTGATGAAGAAGCGCATCCCAGTGCCAGGTGGTCCATGCGCCCTGAAGTTGTGGCCTGATCTTGCGAGGACCAGGGTGAAATAGTCATAGAGGTTGTGGAGGTTGGCCATGAAGGAAGGGAACATGTGCAGTATTGGCCAGTTTGTGGGAAGCACGGCTGGGTTCTTTGATCTACAACTAGCCCTGAGATACAAGCAAACTGGAACAAGTAGAACGAGGAATGTGGAGATGAGCATAATTGACATTGTTATCAGCAGTGTGAGATATGCTACTACTTGAGATTTATTCATCAATTAGCATGGCTATGGCTCCATATATAGACGCCTTCCCTCCATCATAGTGATACTACCTCAGTCCATTGGTACTATACTTGCTAGTATTCTCAGTTAGTGTCAACATAACTCCACTTCATTGGGCTCAAAAGCAGGTGATAGTTGGCAGATTTGGCGATAAGTATGTGAAGTTCAGTACTTGATAACTTTCATTCAAAATTGGATCGCTCCTTACTTAGCTCATCGGGCTATACTTTAGTGTACTTGATCAGTGTCAACATAACTACATAACTACACTTCATTGGGCTCAAAAGCAGGTGACAATTGGCAGATTTGGGGATCAAGTACACTCTTTGATCCCATCGCAAAGAAAAAGTATTCTTGATCCCATCGCCATGTACGCCATTGTCAACATGCAGGGTCATCGTCTTGCGAGGAGGATTCATAGCAGCAGTACCGTACGTGTGGCAGCTGGCTGGCTCAAGTAATATGCAGCACACGTACGTACGGCAGGAGATGGAAGAGATCGACCAGTAATTGTTCAGCACGTCGCATATATGCGCGCGTACGCGTGTGTATATGCTTTGGATTTCAGACACGCTATTCTTCTTCTAGAGCACACATTAGCAGCAGTGTTGAGCAACTGCAGAAGCAAACGCACTCCTAATTAAGATCAAACAAGTAGCCTTCTCAGTTCTCACTGCTTAATTACTTAATTCTACGTCTCTCGTAGCCAATTTGTCATTCTTCTTCCTTGGCATGGGCAGCAAGCATATATATCACATCTATATCATGATGTCCATTCAGATTTAAATTGGGATGGTTACAATATGACGGCTTTGCTAATCTTGTCAAGAATATATAACAAAGGCCGGCCATTGCTTGAACTAGAGATGGAATTTCACGTTCGTGCTATGCGACATACTATATATACATAAGAGGGTTATCCTCACTAACTTATTTATCTCAACATGCAAGCATGCCACCTCAACATACAATTATGAATGGGTGGCTTCGATGGCAAACGCTCGGGCCCAGCCGGCTTGGTCGCCTAGTGGCTCAGTTGTGTCGCGCAATTCTGTTTTTCCAGCGTCACCTTTTTGTAACAAAGATATGTTGCGGAAAGAACTTTTGCAACATTGATGATGTTGCAGATTTTTTTTTTGCAATGAAAAGATGTCGTAGCAACACCTTCGTCGTTGTCCTCGCCGTTTTGCAACTCCGTCGTTGTTGCAGAAACTCGTCGGCATGCGCTGCATGGCCTGGCAGACATGGGCAACGAAAGCGCGAGGCTGACCCGCTGGTGTCGTGACGCTGTTCCTGAACCCGCTTCGCCCCTGGTGACGGGGACCTCTGGCTGGGATCGCGCCACGGCGTAGGCGGTGTGGGTCTTCCTTTCGGCACCTAGGTGGCTTCAACGGCGAATGCTCGGGCCCAGCCGACTTGGTCGCCCTGCCCTGCATACTCGCCTAGTGGGTCCGAAACAGACCGCTTGTTGCGATGTGCTTTTTGAAAAAGATGCTTAGTTGCAAGAACATGTGTGGATAGCATTTCAGTGGATACAGGGATGAAAGAAAAGATGCGGTGTGCGGGCCCATGAAGACGCATGGTTGACGTTGAGGAACGCGGCGGATGTTAGGGGAAAATCAGTCCATTGAGCACTAGCTTTTCACCAAAGAAGCTCCGGATCGACGACGGGCTGGCTCCTCACTAAGTTGCGCTTACCAGAAGGTAGCACAACCCTGTACCAGCCCGGTGGAGCCCAGTCCCGAACATGCCCCCTAGGCTCAAGCAGGAGTCCTCTGCCGAGTCGACGACGAGGAAGCGGGATAGGCATCGTCGACGTCGATAACAAAATGCTTAATTATGAAAACAAAATTAATAAACACTTAGAAAAATTCAGCATGACCTTTGCTAAAAGCAGGACATATCGAGCGCCTGAATTTTGCCAGAACGTAAACGAATCGATATTTCTGACAAAACATAGGCCACTCGGTTAAACAACTAAGATTGTGACATCTTCAAAATATGACATATATCCACTTCAAATTTGCATATAACAGGAATGTGATAGTTCAAAATATGATCCTAAGATTAATTAGCTAGGGTTCATACTACATTATCCTAAGATTCATACTACATTATCCTAAGATTAACTAGCTAGGGTTCATACTACATTATCCTAAGATTAAACAACTAAGATTAAACACCTAAGATTAAACAACTAAGATAAAAAACCTACATTATCCTAAGTTTCATACTACATTATCCTAAGATTAGCTAGCAGCTAGGTTTCATACTATATACATTTTCCTATGATTAAACAACTAAGACTAGGGAGGAGGAGGAAGGAGGGAGGAGGATGTACCTCTCGGTGGAGGAGGGCCGACGTGGGAGGAGGCTGACGCGGGGGAGGATGCCGACGTGGGGGAGGGCGGCCGACGCATGGAGGAGGGCCGACGCGGGGGACGGCAGCGTGCGGGGGGTTGACGGCGGCGCGCGGGGGGGATTGAGGGAGGAGTGGAGTGTGTGAGTGAGCTGATGAGGCCGGCCGGGGGCGCGAGCAGGGTAACGGGCCAGCGGCGTGTGGGGGAGGGAGTGGGCTTAACAACAGCGCAGGTAACGGGCCAGCGCTACTACTAAGCCCACTAGCTGTAGCGCCGGCGCACATCACACGCTACAGCTAAGTGGCCTGCCCTTTTGGCCCCGGCGGCCCTCTAAGCAGCAACGCGGCCCGTTTTGGCCGGCGCTACTGGTACATACCAGTAGTGTGGGCGCCCAAACAGACGCAACTACTAAAATTGTATGTATAAGCATTTTCCTAGTAGTGTGTTGGTGCGCTCCTTCAGACGAACGATGCCGCTGCGACTGCGCGTGTGTGGACGCCGCGGAGCAACGACCACCGGAGCAAGCGGGGCGTCCGGAGCAGGCGAGGCGTCCGGAATAGGCGAGGCGTCCGGAGAAGGCGAGGCGGTCCAGCGAACTCTGGCGAAGAGGGACTGGGTGACAGCGGGCCGGGAGACGGGGGACTCGGCGATGTGGGCCCAGGCAGCGTGTGAGTTGGAGGGGAGGCCAGGCAAGGAAGCGGTGACTTAGGCCGCTCCGTCACGGGCTCCGACCCAGCCATAGTAGCCGACGCAAGCTCCGGCCCAGTGGTAGACGGGGCTCCCGAGGCGGGGTCGAGGACGGGAGGCGGTGCATGCACATGCACCGGCCGTTCGACGTGCACCACGGGCGGCGTAGTAGGTCCGTCAGGGAGAAGTTCCAGGCGAGCTCCACGTCCAGTTCCTGCACCATGATTAGGTAACAACACAGGCGAATATGCAACATCTTCAAATTGGCCAGGCATAAGAGGACATAGATGGTGCTGTGGTGGATGAATGAGGCATGGCAGAAAAAGGGAAGACATTCTCATCGAAAATAACATCCCGAGATATGTAGACTCGATTAGTTGGGACGTGGAGACACTTGTAGCCTTTATGGAGAGAACTATACCCAAGAACACACACTTTTTGGAGCGAAACTCAAGTTAGCGATCATTATAAGGACGAAGATGAGGCCAGCAAGCACATCCGAATACCTTGAAAAAGATGTAGTCAGGAGTTTCATCCAAGAGAAGCTCAATAGAATTTTTCATATTAAGAACACGCGTAGGTAATCTGTTAATGAGAAAACACGCGGTGGCAAAAGCATCACTCCAAAAGCGAAAAGCTACAGAAGCATGAGCAAGAAGTGTGAGGCTGGTTTAAACTATATGGCGATGTTTGCGCTCAATAGTGCCATTTTGCTGATGTGTATGTGGGCATGACAAACAATGGGAGATCCCAAG
>NC_041383.1:4287795-4306128 GCF_002162155.2 Triticum dicoccoides | reverse complement strand
ATAATATTATGCTTGAGTAGACGTTCAACATATAACATAAACTGAATGAATATATCAAACACATCAGATTTGCGCTTAAGAAGATAAAGCCATGTGAAACGACTATAGGCATCAACAAAATTGACATAGTAGTTGTGAACACTAACAGATGTTTGTGCTGGACCCCACACATCAGAAAACACAATTTCAAGACGACTGTTTACTTCTCTAGTAGATGAAACAAAAGGTAGCTGATGACTTTTGCCTTGTTGACAGGCATCACACATTGACGTCTCTTCATTGCTAGACTCTAATGGCAGCTTGTGACGGTCGAGTATGTGGTGAACGATGGGTGTGGCGGGATGACCAAAGCGAGAGTGTGATACGTCTCCAACGTATCTATAATTTTCTATTGTTCCATGCTATTATATTACCTGTTTTGGATGTTTATGAGATTTACTTTACACTTTTATATCATTTTTGGACTAACCTACTAACCGGAGGCCCATCCCGAATTGCTGTTTTTTTTGCCTATTTCAGTATATCGAAGGAAAGGAATATAAAACGGAGTCCAAACGGAATAAAACCTTCGGGAGCGATATTTTTGGAACAAACGCAATCCAGGAGACTTGGAGTCGACGTCAAGAAGCAGCCGAGGCGGACACGAGGGTGGACGCGCCCCCTGCCTCGTAGGCCCCTCGTGGCTCCCCTGACCGACTTTTCGCCTATATATATCTACGTACCCCAAAAACATCCAGGAGCACCACGAGAAATTATTTCCACCGTCGCAACCTTCTGTATCCGTGAGAAACCATCTTGGAGCCTTCGCCGGCGCTTCGCCGGAAGGGGAATCGACCACGGAGGGCCTCTCCATCACCACCAAGGCCTCTCCGATGAGTTGTGAGTAGTTTACCACAGACTTTCACTAGTAGAAAAAGGGTCAAACATGAAGCACATTAGTGCCGGTTTGTATTTGAGCCGGCACAAATGTATACATTAGTGCCGGTTCCAACGGCTAGCCGGGCCGCTCTCATTAGTACTGGTTCGTGGCTAATCTTTAGCACCGGTTCGTGCCACGAACCGGTACTAATGACAGTGGTGGCAGGATGTTGTCAGTCTGGGCCCCCTCCAGCACCTTTAGTACCGGTTCTTGGCACGAACCGGTACTAAAGGTCGTCCTACATAAACCCTTCGTCCACCCGAGCTCGCTCTGTTCTTCCCCTTTCCCCTCTCCTCTCTGTTCTTCCCCTCTTCCTCTCGAGCTCATCACACATTTTGCCCAAAATTTGTCAAGATTTGAAGGCCCCCATCCATTCAAATGATCACAAAGGTTAGCAACTTTGTCCTTTCATCTCTCATTGCTATATTAGCTCTTGCAATGCTTTATATAGTTATTAATTTGTGAGTTTAGTAATTTGGGAGGAAATATATATATGTGCTAGTATTTGATTTATATGCAATTTGAGGAGTGAAGTGCATCAAAGGTCCTCAAACTATTTAAAAGGTGTTACGTAGGTCCTCGAACTATGAAAATGGTCATTCAGGTCCTCAAAGTGCAATATGCGTGTCATCCAAGTCCTTGAACTATTTCAGCGGTGTCATGTAGGTCCTTAAACTATTTCAAATGTGTCACATACGTACACACTTATTGCAGTTCAAGGATTTTTGAGGACCTGGATGACACTTTTCATAGTTCGAGGACCTATGTGACACCTTCAAAATAGTTTGAGGACCTAGGGTGCACTTCACTCCAATTTGAGGTTAAAATAACACTTAGTTTGCATATGTAGGTGTGGTTTACTTAGTGCCTTCTAAATCTCCGTCGTAACCACCGTCGATCGCCCGCACCGTCCCGTCGCCGGCACCACCTTGTGGTGAGCCTCTTGTTCATGAAATTTTATATAAAAAATTGATGTTTGTGTGATTTGGATATATAGTTACTCGTATAATAATTATCTTACCCGTACGTTGTTTGTTATACATAGTGCCATGGTTTTGATATCCGTCCCCGCCGGCCCTCGTCCTTGTTATGATTCGGATGTGGTATATTCTCTTTTAAAACTATTTGTTGCATTTCGTGTTTATGACAAATTATGCCCATCAAGTTGACATAGATATTTTTATCTAGGAGGTATGTGAACCGGAAGTTCCAACTGACCCTATTGTCGAGAGGTTAAATTTAGTTGAAAGAGAAAACGAGTACTTGAAAGAAAAATTGAAAAGAATTGAGGGGGAGAAGATGGAATTGGAGTTGCATGTTGCCGATGTCGTCGATGATCACAAGATCAAGAAGGAGAAAATGCGCTTGAAGATTAGAAAGATTAGAAAATATGCCATCGATAGTGAGGCTTGGTATCATTATGCTGTTGGATCAATTGTTACCTTAGTTGCGATCTTGATCACATTTGTTGTTGCATTTAAATGCTTTAGCTAGAGAGTTATTTGTTTGTTGCATTTAAGTGTTGTATGAACTTTATGTATGAACTTGTATTAATTTGGTCTATTTGGTGTTGTGTAATGAAGATGAGCCGGCAATGGATGTACGATGACCGATGCTCTCCCCAGTTCGTTGAGGGCGTGCATACTTTTCTGCTTGCGGCTGAGGCAAACAAGCGGGCGGATGGTTTTATGCCTTGTCCATGTGCTGGCTGTAAGAATGGTCGCAATTACTCTACGTCAAGAACCATTCACGTCCACCTGTTTGAGTCTGGTTTCATGCCCCACTATAATGTTTGGACCAAGCACGGAGAAAGAGGGGTTATGATGGAAGACAATGAAGAAGAAGAGGACGACGACAACTATCCTGGCCATGGGTTCCCTGAATATGATGATACAACAATGGGGGAAGAAGCTGAGCCAGTAATGCGGGAAGAAGCTGAGCCGGCAATGCGGGAAGAAGCTGAAGAAGAGGCGTCAGATGAGCCCATTGATGATCTAGGTCGGGCCATTGCCGATGCAAAGAGAAACTGCGCAAGTGATTTGGAGAAGAAGTTGCAACGCATGTTAGAGGATCACAAAAAATTGTTGTACCCGAATTGCGTAGGTGACAAGAAAAAGCTGGGCACCACACTGGAATTGCTGCTATGGAAGGCAGAGAATGGTGCATCTGACAAGGGATTTGGAAAGTTGTTGGTAATGATAAAGGATATGCTTCCAAAGGACAACGAATTGCCCGAGAGTACGTACAAAGCAAAGAAGGCTATCTGCCCTCTCGGGTTAGAGGTGCAGAAGATACATGAATGCCCTAATGATTGCATCCTCTACCGCGGTGAGTATGAGGATTTGAACGCTTGCCCGGTATGTGGTGCATTGCGCTATAAGATCACCCGCGATGAGCATGGTGATGTCGAGGGCGAGCGCCCCAGGAAGAAGATTCCTGCCAAGGTGATGTGGTATTCTCCTATAATACCACGGTTGAAACGTTTGTTCCAAAACAAAGAGCATGCCAAGGCGATGCGATGGCACAGAGAAGACCGTAAGAAAGACGAAAAGTTGAGAGTACTCGCTGACGGGTCGCAGTGGAGAAAAATCGAAAGAAAGTACGGGAAGGAGTTTGCAGATGACGCAAGGAGCGTATGGTTTGGTCTAAGCGCAGATGGCATTAATCCTTTTGGGGAGCAGAGCATCAAGGACGCTGCTCTTAGGAAGATGGCGGTTGCATTCAAGAACCACAAGAATCGTGAATGGGACAAGTACGTCAAGGGAGGAAGGAAGACTCTAGTATTCGAGGGAACACTAGAGAACCAACGTGCTCATTGGGACGATTTCATGAAATTCAAGGATTCGGAATTAGCTAAGGAACGGTCGAGAATAAACAAGAAGAATGCTGAAAAAAAGGATAAGTTCCATAAGCTGGGGCCAGGTGGCTATGCGGTGGCAATGCCTAAGTGGGATAAGTCTGAGAAAGAGATGGAGGATGCAGGTGCCACTCCGGTTACTAAGAGCTGGCCCCCCAGGGTCAGGACTTGGTTCTATGCGCATGGGGGGAGTTGGACCCGAAGACAGGCAATGTTTCGATGAGGGCAAGTCCGAAGGGAGCCGACGATGCGATACTTGTTGCAATAGAAGAGGCACGATCGGGGGTGTTCCAGCCCAACAGAGAGAACGACGAGCTTACGCGTGCCCTGGGAAATCCTGAACACTTGGGAAGAACATGAGGCAAGGGCGCTATTCCGTGGTATGAGGGGTTCTCAGACTGGAACACCGACTACAGAACCCGTGCGAGAAAGAAGATTGCGGAGGAGAAGAAGAGGAAGATGGAGGAGGAGCAGAGGAAGCGGGACTATGAACGCCTTCAAGGCCTAGAAGCAAGTCAAGCGGAATTGGTAGTCAAATTCCAGCGGCAGCAGGAGCGGATGGACTCACTTACCCAGCAAAGGGGGTCTCAGCAGCTGCAGCAGCTAGCGAATGATCCAGCATTGGATAGCACCGCCCCATCCATGCCGAGAAGCAGCGTGGGTTCTGCCCCGGACGACGCAATGCTGGTTAGATACCCCGTGGATGACATCACGGAGAACACTAGCTGCGAGCTACACGTCAAAATGAAGAACATATCCATGAAGGTGGCGGACGCCGTTGCTTTTACAAATCCCCCCGAGGCAACCTTCCATTGCAACCCGATTCCAGCGGGCTATGCTCGTGTCTTGGTTGATGAGGTGGTGGACCCATATTTGGAGCCAGAGCTTGACTATCCTGGAGGTGACGACGAGCACTTTCTCGGAGACGCCAAACATCGTATCATCCTATAGAAAAAGGATTGCATCATCATTCGAAGGCCACCGACACCGCGTCAGTCGACTCCTCGTCGAAGTCCGCCACCGAGTCAGCAGTCTCCCACTCCTGCAAGTCCACCAAGTCCGGCAAAGTGTCAGGCCACTCCTAGATAAAAAAATATATGTCACGTTGCTCGGCATAATTTTCATAAACACTAAATGAATCTAATAGTTATAGAAGATAATATATATACCACATCCGAATCATAGACAGGACGAGGGCCGACAGAGGCGCATACCAAAACCATCGCACTATATAATAACAAACAATAATAAGTAAGAAAATTACACAAGTATCTATCTAAATCATACAAGTAAGAACTTTTTTCTTTTAGAAAGAAGATAAGAACAAGAGGCTCACCACGGTGGTGCCGGCGACGAGATCAGCACGGGCGATTGACAGCGGTGAGGACGGGGCCGGGACATGACGAACAACCTAACCTAGACAAATCTTGAGGAAAATGGAGCTTGGACAAGGATTTTCGAGAGGAGAAAGCTTAAGTGTGGCTCGAGCATTTCATCAAACACCTCATGTGCATAGGAGGTGAGCTAGAGCACAACACACCTCTCACCCACCTCTCTCAAAAAAAACAGAGCACTCCACTGCTCTACTTGCGGGCTAGGGGTATATATAGGCATGCCATTGGTCCCGGTTCGTGGCTGGAACCAGGAGTAAAGGGCAACCTTTGGTCCCGTTTCAAGCCACCAACCGGGACCAATGGTGGTGGTCCAGGAGCGAGGACCATTAGTCCCGGTTCGTGTCTCGAACCGGGACCAAAGGAGCCAGACGAACTGGGACCTACGCCCCACGAGGCCCAGCCGCCCCCCTGGCCTCACGAACCGGGACCTATGCACCCATGGCTCCCGGTTCGTGAGTGAACCGGGACTAATAGGCTTGCCCTGCTTGGACCAAAGCCCTGTTTTCTACTAGTGACTAACACGATAACTTATGTATAAATAGGATGGCAATGACCATATGGCAGATCTGATAACTTATTTACAAACACCATGCTAACTTCTAGACGAGAGGAGGGGAGTTATTCAAAAGATACCACCAATAACTTTTGTGTAAAATCGCATGGTTAATATACGTACCGCAGACGTGATAACTTAGGTAGACACTAGGATAACTTTTTACCTGTGGAAAAAAAGTTGTTGAATGCAGACCCCCCATAACTTCTATATAAATAGGATGGTAATAGACACACCGCAGACCTGATAACTTCAGTACAAACACCGCGGTAACTTTTGAACAAGGGGAGGGAAGTTGTTCCAAACATAGCGCCGGTAACTAAAGTTAAATTTGCAAAGTAAAAACCTCATTTTTTGGGGGAATTTCACCTAAATTTGTAGGAAGTTCATGGTCACATTTTTGAAAGAGCAACGTCAGTTCTACGTACTAATTTACAAAAACTGTACCAGCTAGTTCAACCTGACGAGGATTAACCAAAGTTGTGGGGGTGGTTGCAATGCAAATTAACATGTGTATAGAGGTTTTTTCCAATATCACCCCTAAAAATTTGATCTGAAGTTATTTTTGTGCTACTAATGGAGAAATGAGAAGGCCTCAACATAAATCATGCAGCGCTGAAGAACAATACCCTGACTCCAATTTTAGATGAAGCCATAGCTGGCAAGCAAAACAAGAAATGATGACGCTTAAGCCTCAGTAGTCCTCCATGGACATTGTGTCCAGCGACTTGACCTAAACAATACGTCGTCACCACTCTCCATTGTGGCATGTGGAGTCCAGCACAGCTGATCATGGACACAAGGATTCGAGCATCAACTAGCGCTGCCATTTCGCCATCGTACTTGGAAAGTCCAGTGTCACAATGTGCATCCACATCTATGGAAGAATATTGAGGCATAAAAACGGATAGTAGGTACAACCATGTGATCTTGAGTATACATTCCTTGGTACGTATATACCAGTAGTGCTTGCCTGTCCCCGAGAAAGGGTAGCAAAAAACTTAACGTCTCATCCACACAGTACAAGTATGGATTATATTTAAAGTCCATTGTGGAACCCCGCAAAAAACAGAGAACATTATGACAACTACTATTGCCCACCAATAATGGCAACCACAAGTTCCTGTAGTCGACGCTCCTATTATTTGTGCCATGATGCTTTGTCTCACAATGGTTTAGAAACATTATGATTAAATTTTCAAAGGTTATTTCGCAAAGTAGAAAAACCACTTTCTTGTTGTAGTTTCCATAAATATGCTGGAAGGTCACATTCACATTTCTGAAAGAGCCATGCCATTCCTACGAACTTATTTAGGAAAGTAGTACCACCTAGTACAATGTGATGAGGATTAACAAAAAATATGAAGGTGGTGGCAATGCAGATTAACTAGTGTAGGGAGTTTTATTTCCCTTATCGGTCCTGAAAAGAATGGATCTGACTAATCAAAATATAGCATGCCTTCCTTTTTCATTTGAACACACGTTTGTCGTTGCCATTTTTGTCCTCTTATCATCATCCACTGATGTACGTAGCTCATTTCAAATTCAAATTTTGCCCATGTATAATTATTCTTCGTGTCCATGGACTGGTGAGTTCATCGAAATCTCGAATATTTCGTAAACTTGATTCCAATAAAAGAATTCAATGTGCAATTTGAAATGTGATTTTGTTTGGGAAGCGGGCAGCAACTTAGGCCAGTTCTTATCACATGATCCTATTGATCACATACTTTCGTTTATTTACTAAATTTAATTTAACGTGGTGTTTTTTAATGTTCTCAAGAAGATAATATATGCATCATGGACCTGATAACTACTTTGGTAACTTTGACCTGGAAAAAAGCTTGTTGAGAACATAACCCCAGCAACTACTTTGTAGATATGATTATAATATATGCATCATGGACCTGATAACTTAGGTACAAAAGCCACGGTAACTTTAACCCAAGGAAAAGAAAATATACCGGTAACCTATGTGTAAATAGCTTGGTAATATACACCGCCTAGACCTGATGACCTATGTACAAACATGTCGGTAACTTTTTGATGGGGGGACAGATTGTTGAAAAACACACCCCCTGATGACCTATGTACAAACATGCCGGTAACTTTTTGATGGAGGGAAAGGTTGTTGACAAACACACCCGGGTAATTGTTTTGTAAATATCATGGTAAAATACACATCATAGGCCTGATAACCATGTACAAACACCGTGGGTATGTTTTGGACGCGAGAGAGAGAGAGATCTTTAAAAAACAAAACCCCAGTGACTTCTCTCCATGTTAATATACACCATGGATGTATGGTAACTTACTTATCCCGTGGGTAGGCTTTCAAAATAAGAAAGTCAAGGATGACATAGGCTTTTTTGTCATCTAGTGCATGTAAAAGAAGGTTGGAGAATCCACAAACGTTATAACTTATATAGCACACACATGGTAACTTTTTTGACCGACGAAAAGTCGACGGAACATGTCAGTATGAGATCTATTTTCAAAGCTCTCATCAAGACCGATTTGTTATGTGGAAACAACTTTTCGATGGACCGGGGGTTTGAGTAACAAAACATTTTAGATTTTTAAAATAGGGAAATCTAGGATGACATTAGTTTTTATGCGCCTCTAGTTCATTTGCACGTGGAAGAATGTTGGAGGATCATTTTTATGCCCTGGTAATTTTTATATAAACAAGATGGTAACTATAGCGTGGACATATTATGCAAAAATCTTTATATAATTTGACCACAGCAAGAGTACGGTCTTCCCTGCCTATATATACACAGCACACACTGCCCTGGCAGCTGGGAGTTAAGAGCATCTTACGAATTAGGTGTGATAAACCATAACATAATGAGCATCATAGTGACCAAGTCATCGCCGGTGGTTGTCGCAGGCCCATCGGAGCTGGGGACGGCAACCGGTGGCATCATCAACCTCTCCTCTTTCGACAAATGTTTCGCTCCTGTTCCTGTCGGGCTGCTTCTCATTTTCGAGCAGCCAATCAATGAGCCCATTGAGACAATCAAGAAGGCCCTGTCGCAGGCACTGGTGCTCTACCAACCTATGGCTGGCCGCCTCGTCACCGGACCTGACGACGAGCCGATCTACATCTTGTGCACGGGCGAGGGAGTCTTGTTCGTGGGCGCTTCGGCTAGCTGTGCGCTTGAACAATTCAGGACGTCCCCGCTGCTGCTTGGGGACCTCGCCGTCCGCTACCCTGCAGAGTACTGCCTTCCCGGTGACCCCATGCTGCTGATGCAGGTGACCGAGTTCGCCTGTGGCGGGTTCGTCGTGGGCGTGACGTGGAACCACGTCCTGGCCGACGCCGCGGGGATGGCGCAGTTCCTGCAGGCCGTCGGCGAGCTTGCCCGAGGGATGCCAGTGCTGTCCGTCCTTCCGGTCAGGTCCGAAGCCGACGGCATGCTCCTGGGCATCCCGCCGTCAGTCGTCACCGCGATGAGGTCTCAGATGCGCGTCGGAATGGAGGAAATGGCCGGCATCGACGTCACCATCTCATGGAGCCTGATCAGCTGCATCAAAGCCGAGTGTGGCGGCGACTGCACTGTGTTCGACGCCGTCGCGGCTGTTCTCTGGCAGTGCCGCACCCGCGCGGTTATCTCCGACCCCGACACGCCCGCGCCCCTTGTCTTCCCGTGGCTCGTACGTGCCAAACACGGCTACTACGGCAACTGCGTCATGGGGCAGCCGGTCCAGGCGCAGAGCGGCCTGGTGGCCAACAGCTACATCAAGGACCTGGTGAAGCTCATCAGGCTCGCCAAGGAGAAGACACCGGACATACTCACCAACGGCGGCGGAGGGGATCAACAGCAGCAGGTGGCAACCCCGAAGTACAACAAGCTTGTTGTGACGAGCTGGAGGAAGCTTGGGCTCAACGCGGTGGACTTTGGGCGCGGGGGGCCGCTGCGGGTGTTGCCGCCGCCGTCACCGGCAGAGCGGACGGCCATGAACATCTGCATCTTGTGTCCGCCATGCAAGGGGAAGGACGGCGTCAATATCGTGTCCCACTGCGTCAAGCCTGAGCACGCCGATGCCTTCCGACGGGAGTTGGCCGCCACCATGAACTTGCACCTGCTTGCACGTTTCTAGTGCATGCACATCTACCCGTACCACCATGCATGAAGAATAAATGCCGTCAAGGAGTTCACCACGCATATATTATAGTCAATATATACAAATCCAATATATAACCAATAAAATTGCACTTTGTCATATCTTTCTTTTAAGTTATGTAAGTTTTAATAAGATTTAAATAAACATTTGTATCCTTTCTTCTGACATCAAATATTTCAATCATTCTTATATTTACAAACTGGGGCAGCGCGTAAAGGATTGGATGGGGTACACACGGGACAATGATTTTATCCAGGTTCATGCCCTCATGGTGAGGTAACACCCTACATACTACATGTCGTCACTACTAGGAGAAACCCTACTAGCAGCGCTGGAAATACCTATACCAGTAGCGCCGGAGGCAGCGCTCCTACAAACACGCTACAGCTAGTTGTAGCAGTAGCGCTGGTCCAAGCAGCGCTACTGGTAAGTATGGTTGGTGGTACCGCAGCTTGGACCAGCGCTACTGCTAACTCTGTGTAGCGCTGTACGAAAGCAAACGCTGCTGCTAAATCAGCGCTGCCGCTAATCGCCTACCAGCGCTTCTACTAATATTCCTACTTTCACAAATTTATTTCCCCTCTACGTATTTGTGATGTATTTGTGCATGCTCTATACAGTAGTTTCATCATATCATAATAAACATACATTACTCTCATTATATCATACACATACAGTAGTCTCGTCATACCATCATCATCATCATCCAACATAAATATCATCACATCTCAAAAGTAGTGATACACAAGTCATGTCATGTCTCGAGTAAATGCAACTGCATGGTCATGGTACACAAACAAGTTTCACCATCTCTATCTAAACCATGATGTAGAAGAGAAGAGCGATCAGTATGAGCAAGAGCGCGGCTATGTAGTACTTCTTGAGGCACCAGTTTTGCTCCTCTCTTGCCGGAGCGTCCACCTCAAGTAACTATTTTTTGCTTCAGCTCTGTTGTCGAACCCTCTGTGGCTAGCGCCCGGGTACCTGTCCACCTGGGCCTGAGCGTCTGGACAATGGCCGTACACTCCTCCCAACGAATACGGCAAAGCAGTCCTTCGCCATGTCTGATCTATGTACATGCATCGTCAGTTGATGAATTCAACGATAATATGCCACATAATGTACTTGATAAACACAAAGAGGCATAATTAGCAAAATACCAGCAACCTATAGTAAACATAAATAAGGAAGTTTCTCATACCCAAACTAATTAACTAGAGTGATCTATGCTCGTTCAGGATGACGGTTTAATTACAACACAGGGTTTCGTCGTGCATAAATTCAAAGTTTTGCCATAGAAAGACAGTAGTGACACATTGTCATCGATAGTTAGTCCTCCATGTCGACGGTCCAATCTTCATAGTTAGGGAGGAAGCACCCGAACTTGTTGAAAGGCTTCAGGTCCAGACGCTGAGCGAGTAGCAGTGCTCGGACATCATCTCATGTGATTGGCCCATGGTAGAACATTCCTGTTAGTTCGAGGACCTCCTTCATGATCACTTGGGCAAGTTCACACTGTACATGATAAAACTCATCTACGATTCGATGATCCGGTGTCCTTCCTATGCTTATGGCCCAGTTGACAATCTCGGCATCGTTGGAAGTAGCTGACATGCGAAGGCGTTGATTATCCCTTCTGTACTCGAGCATGTGATGTATGAGGTAGAATCCATCAGCCTTACTGGTGTACGGTTGCTGGATGCAGCAGAAGTGATATCCGCGGATGACTTACATTGGATGATAAGGCATAAGAATCGTTTCCTTGTCCTTATTAGCGATCATGAACTCGCCGATGTACTTGCTCGCATAGTCACCATGCTCTTTGCAGACCGCCAAGAAGCTCTCGTGCATATAGTACGGGTCCGTGATGCACATATATTTTATGTTCTCGCGCCTGATGATGTAGTTGAGATACATCGGATACATGCGGATGAACTAGAAATCCAGCTTGGTCATGTGGAACATATCATAGATGTAGTCAAATCACATAATGAACTTATCCACGGGCCATCTCTCGACGTACAACTTCCCACCCGGCACGTGAGCCGCGTAAAGCAGGTGTCCTTGTTTTTTCGAGATGAGAAGGCTTTTCTCTCTAGCGAGCACATCTTCATGAAGTCTCCGTAGACCATTGTCCTGTATGTGCTCTACCGCTTTCAGAGGTAGGATCGGGTGGCCGACAACATGGAAACGCTCTGCATCTTTGATTGGTATTCTTTCTACCTCCCAATGCTTCAGAAGTGGCTAGCTGTTTGAAGCAGCTCTGGCGCCTTTAGGGCCTTTCTTGTTCGGTCTCCTCCTTTGCTTCTTGGCGGGTGGTGATAGTGAGCCCACCATACCTTCCCTAACCACCACCCCTAGTGTCATCGGACTAATCAGAGGATGACCCTCGGGTTCTTGTTGCTGGGTAGAGGCAGCGTATGGAGGCGTCTCCTGTGAGGATCGCATGAAGAGAGACTTTTTGCAATCGGCCTTAGGACGTTCTGGCTCCGGCAAGTTAGGAAGCATCAACTCATCTCCATGCTCATAGCCCGAGTCATAGTCTTGAGCCATCAATCCTCCATCATCATAGGCAGTATTGAAATACTTGAGACGGTCATCATCCTCCCCCTCCATGACATCATCAACATTTTCTTCTTCGACTGGGGCGAGGTTATCTGACACTAATGGTGGTTCTCCCTTGCGTCGTCTTCTATCACCCGCCACGACAAGTGCAGGTAATTGGGTCGGTGGGGTAGTGTTCATACCTTCTTGAGGAGCCGTCGTTGGTGTCCTACCGGGCGCCTCGACACGAAGAAGAGTCTTCGGCCAAGGCAAGAACCAGCTCTTGCATGCGCCAATCTGTTTAGGGGTCTTATCGTCATCGACTGGTACTGAAGGAGGCAAATCCTCAAAGCCAGTTTTGACACTCGCCACGTTAAACTTGAAGACACCATGGGGCATCTATCGGTTGTGGAACATGTGGTCTTTCGGCTCCACGATCGTTGCCTTTCCCACACCCACCTTTTGGCCGTTGATGTCGTACAGTAGGGTGCACGGGGTTTCGTAGGCCTACGAAGACATGTCTACGATGTCAAACATCTGAAAGGCAACTGAAACGGAAGTAAGAACCATGCGAATCCAAGGTAGTACAAAAATGTTCAATTCTAAAACATGGCAGTGGCGGCGGTAGTGGCAAGGCAGTGGCGGCTGTGGCGGAGCAGGCACACACGGCCAAGGGCGCGCGAGTGCGTGCGGGCTAGCACATGGTGCGGCAGGGCTCGACCAGACGTGGCTTGGGGCCGCAGGACCAGGGCAAGGGGAGCACGGGCAGAGCGGTGGCAACCGCCGTGGGCTTTGGGCGCACGGGGCGATGGACCATACGACACAATTTTGAGAGGGGGAGAGCGGTAAACGGAAGGGGTCCTCACCGCGGTGCCGATGGCGAGGTCGAGGAGGCTGGGGAGGCTCGAGCGACGATGGATCGAAGCGATGTTGTACGGCGGTCGAGTTGGGGTAGAAGATGCATGCGGCGGTGGTGGAATTCTCCGGCTTAGAACCCGTAGCGCAGGTGAAGAAGGATAGGGCGGCGGAGTTGCTGGTCGAGCTGGTGCAGCTCGGGGTGGAGCCGGAGCGTGCAGACGACGATGGCACGGTGAGCTCCCTGCTCGGGAGCGAGCAGAGGAGGCGAGGGAGAGAGGGGGAGGGGGAGAACGAGTGAGCAAGGTGGAGGGGAGGAGCCCAATGGGTCATTATGGGCGGCGTCCTTTTCTTTGAGGCAGCGATGGTCGGCGAGGTGGTCGGGTGGTGACCACCGGGCGCGGCGCACGGTCGGTTGAACAAGGAGGGAAGGCGAGAGACGACTGAGGGGGAATAGAGTGTTGTTGGGCCGGCTGGCTCGGGCGGGCTAAATCCCAGAGGGGGAACATGGGTTTTCCTTCTTTTTTTTTATCCTTTTCTCTTTTCTTTTTCTTTTAACTTTTTTGTTTCTTTTTAGTTACACTTTTATTTTAGGTTTTTCAAATGTAAAACTTTTTCCATAAATAGATTTGCAAATTAACCCACTACCACACAAAGTTTGGCACATTAATAAATTAGTTCAAAGTTTTATATCTTTTAAAAGGCATTTAATAATTGCTTTAGGCCACTGTTTTAATTATTTTTGGGCAATGAAACACTTTACAAAAAATTGAATTCACCACCATAAATATCTCTGGATTATTTGTCACATTAAGAACATTTTAGTTTTACTGTTTGAAGAAATAATATTTGACTTGCATTTTTAAATTTGAATTTGAGTTTGGTTTGAGACAAAGTGAAGATTAACAACTTAATTATGATGACATGGCATCATTAGACATGAGATTAGTGTAGCAGGATAATGGGAGTGTTACATCATGTTGCTCCCTTCATCCCATTTGGTGTCACCTTTGTCGGCGTGCGGTCATGTTATGTTGGCTAACGGAGTGCCCCACCAAGAAGCCGTTGTAAAATTGTCATTGCCATCGTATTCCGTAAAAAACATAAACATATGTCTTTTGCCTGCATGGCCTTCGGTGGTTGGATTTATCTCCGGATGCCTACAGACAGAGCCCCGTTAGTGTATAACGGTTATGTCGGTACTTTCCCTTCGTGTATACCATAGCGACCATGTATACATTATTTTCAACAGATAAAGCCACCGTGTCGTGCTCGTGATGATGCCTGATGACCCACAAGTATAGTTGATCAATCGTAGTCTTTTGATAAGTATGAATGTTGAAGCCAATGAGAAGCAGAAGGAATCAATAAGCAGGTTTCAGCAAAGTATTCTCTGCAGGTGCTGTAAAACGGTTCTGACAGATAATTTGATACTGATATAATTTGTAACAAGTAACAAATAACCAAAGTAGCAAGGTGTAGCGAAGTGGCACAATCATTTTTGTTGCAAAGGATAATCTGTAAGTACTTCTTATAGTGATTAAAACATTGTGGAGGACGCATAGGAATTTCGTCTAGTTACTTTCACCGTGATTCATAGACTCACATTCATTGTTTTGATAAGTTGTTATGTGGGTGCATCGGAGCTAAGGTGTTGTTCTTACTTGAAAAAACAACCTACTTATGATTACCCCCTCTCTCAAGCATCTGTAACTACAAGAGAAGAATTAAGATAAATCTAACCATAACATTAAACATGTGGATCCAAAACGGCCCCTTACGGAACAACTCATAAACTAAGGTTTAGGTATTTGTCACTCCCACAACCAATCATCTACAAACTAATCCCACAATGCCTTCCCCTAGGCCCAAACATGGTAATGTGTCATGTAGTCGACGTTCACACGACACCACTAGAGAAAGAATAACACAACACATCATCAAAACACTACACAAAAATCAACTTCACATGATTACTCATGAGATGACTTCCCCCATGTCCTCTAGAACAAACCAAACTACTCACAAATTATATTCATGTTAATGATTAAAGGAGATATATAAGTGTTGAACAATCTGAACATATAATCATTCACCAATTAAACCAACTAGCATCAACTACAAGGTGTAATCAACATACTAACAATCCATAGATACCAATCGAAGGTTTAAGACAAAAATTGAATACAAGAGATGAACTAGTGTTTGGAGATAAGATGGTGCTGGTGAAGATGTTGATGGAGATGAGTCCTCCAACAATGAGAGGAGCGTTGGTGATGACAATGACTTCAATTCCCCCCCGAAGGGATGTATCCTCGGCAGAATCACTCTGTCGGAGAGCAAAAGTGCTCTTTCCCAGGTTCCGCCTCGAGACGGCAACGCATGAGAGGAGCGTTTGTGATGATGATGGCTTCAATTCCTCCCGGAGGGATGTATCCTCGGCAGAATCACTCCGTCGGAGAGCAAAAGTGCTCTTTCCTAGGTTCCACCTCGAGACGGCAACGCCTCGTCCCGAAAGTCTTCTTCTCATATTTTCTAGGATAAACCTTGGTTCTTAACTAAGGGAAATACTAAGTACTCATGTGCTTCATCAGCTTTCCGCTTCGGGGAATCCAATAACTCCTATGGGAGTAGCAAGACTCTCTCAGCGATTGCCGAAGGTCAAGGTTGGAGCAGTGAATCTTCACGATGGCCCAGCCTATCCGAGTTCCTTCCCGACACGCTGACACCTTCCACTTCCACATATGCGCCTTTGCCTCTTGGAGGCGCCGAATGATACGTCTCCAATGTATCTATAATTTATGAAATATTCATGTCATGTTGATAATAATTTTATATGGTTTTGTTATGATTTAATTAGAACTAACCCGGACTGACGCTGTTTTCAGCAGAACAATCGTTATGTCATTTTTATGCAGAAATAAAAGTTCTCGGAATAGGCTGAAAATTTACGGTGATTTTTTGTGGACTAGAAGAGATCCCCGAAGATTCGTGGGAGGACCAGAAGACCCACGAGGGCATGACAAGCTCGCTAGGCGCGCCATACCCCCAGGGTGCTTGCAGTGAGCTTGTCGCAGCCTCGTGGACCCCCTTGACGTGAGACTGATGCCAAAAGTTCCTACAAATACATACCCCCTGAAAGAACACTAGATGAGAAGTTCCGCCGCCGCAAGCCTCTATAGCCACGGAAACTCAATCGGGATTCTATTTCGGCACCTTGCCGGAGGGGGAAATCATCACCGGAGGCCGTCTTCATCATCTCGGCGGCCACCATGATGAGGAGGGAGCAGTTCACCCTCGGGTCTGAGGGTATGTACCAGTAGTTATGTGTTTGATCTTTCTCTCTCATGTTCTTGATTTGGCACGATCTTGATGTATCACGAGCTTTGTTAATTGTTTGACACGAGAAAAATATCTAAACTCCTTGAAGAAGGGAAGAGGGGAGATGAGGGCATTGTCACCACTACCGACGACGCGCCCGGTTTGGGCGGCTTCAAGTCGTTATCCCAGGGGCCGCGGCCGTTTCTCATCGTCTGATCGGTCTCGGCGCTGCCGCAAGGCCCGCAACAACGACTTTTATGTACGTCTCCTCCGGCTAGATGCCAACTCCATCGACGCTGCCGCACGAGCGCGTCTCCTGGGAGTCTCTCGAGTCTCGATGCATCTCTCTTCTCCTGCTATTGCGTCCGGCGCAGCTCCTTCGCCGAGGTAGTCCAGAGCTCCGCCTGCTTAATATCTTGGCCAAGTTTTTTGAGCTCATGTACAAATGAAAGAATCGATCGCCGGGCAGCCGGAGGATTAGCTGCTCTGCTCTTGCATGATGTTCACTTTTGTAATGCTCATTTTGCCATTCTGTAATGTACACTTATGCTGCAACTCCATTCAGTTCCCTTCTGTCACTTGCATCTCATGGTGATGTTCAATTCAGTGACCAAAGTCTCCAAAATTCAGCTAATTCAGTTATAGCATTCATTCACAACAACCACATTGGGTCATCTTGATCCCTTTGCCATACTCAATTATGTTATCAATTTTACAACATCAAGTGATATGCACACAAAATGACAATGTTAATGACCTACTCTCAATTTACAACATCATGGATATCCTCAAACATTAATAATGCTCTGAAATTAGTTTACAATCTGAAACTCTCCTGTTGTTTCCTGTAAATCAGTTTACAACCTGAAACTCTGATGCGGTTTGCCTGAAAATTAATTAACAATCCGCTCTGTATTTCCAGGCTAGCTTGGCACCTCCCACGGCGGCGTGTTCTCGACACGGAGTGGTGCATACATGGCAGCTACGGGCGTCCTCGTCTTGCCAAGGCGCGGGGTGGCTCTTGCTTGGCGCCTCCCATGACAGCAGCACGACCTCACGTCATGGTGCAGCCATGACAGTGGTCGCCCTCCCTCCTATGGTGGTGCGGGCGTGGTAGTGTCACTCGCCCTCTAGCTCCAGGACAGCCATGGCAGTGGCAGTCGTCCTCCTGGCTGCGAGAGCGAGCAATGGCGACGGCGAGAAAACAGGTTGTTTATGGGCCGCATGACAAACATTGTGTTGTTATTCTTGTTTGTTTCCACCTTGCTGCTGTCGGATGGCATATGAATGGTGATGTGAATTGGATGTCCCTCTATCGTAAATGTTTCAATCAGATTTTGTTGAGTTTGGCCGGATGGTGAGTTGACAACTATTTAGTAAGCATGTGTGTGACACACGATCATTTACAAGGAGTGCTAAAAGTTTGGTATGTGGGCAATCAGATTGAGGATCACCATTTTCTGGTACGTGTTCAGACTTGTTAGTTTTTTTAACATAGTACAATCAAATTCGCTCACATACACTCACCCCTATAAACGCACGCACGCAGTATAGGAAAAAGATTGTGCATAACATTGAGTACCTTTCTTGTCCACACAATCACACGTACCTTTCTTGTCCACATAACATTGACTTGTGTTGAATATATGGTTTGTGCATGTATATTGTATAGCCTGGCCCACCTTCTAGTCATTGTATAGTTGAGGTTGTGGCGCAACTTGTACTTCATATATACGTGCGCTTTGCACCGATCAATACA
>NC_041383.1:4283627-4286969 GCF_002162155.2 Triticum dicoccoides | reverse complement strand
CTCCACACCGCCCCCATGCCGCAGCAGTACACTAGCGGTGGCGACTAGTATATGGACACCGGAGCCACGGCCCACATGGCCGCCAACCCCGGTAACCTTCTTGCCGCTCACCCCGTTCACACCGCTGCTCGCATTACCACGGGTGACGGTTCTTCCATGCCCATTACTCATGTCGGCCATGCTGCTTTTCCTTCTAACTCCATGCCATTATATCTTTCTAATGTGATTGTTTCTCCTGACATCATGAAAAATCTAGTTTCCCTTCGTTCTCTTACATGTGAAAATCCTGTTACCGTTGAATTTGACATATTTGGCTTTT
The DNA here is from genome assembly GCF_002162155.2 of Triticum dicoccoides. Lineage (NCBI taxonomy): Eukaryota > Viridiplantae > Streptophyta > Magnoliopsida > Poales > Poaceae > Triticum > Triticum dicoccoides. Next base: position 4,286,650 of record NC_041383.1, on the reverse strand, counting down.
CTGTCAAGGATGCCCGTACCCGGATGGTGCTCCACCGATGTGACAACCCCAACGAGCTTTATCCGGTCCACTCATCTACCTCCTCCGTTGCTGCACCCATGGCACTTTCCGCCGGAGTGGACCTTTGGCACGCTCGTCTTGGTCATCCCAACATCGCCACTCTTCGTCATATTCTTCGGAGTTTTTCATTCACGTGTAATAAGATCGACGATCACACTTGTCATGCTTGTCGTCTCGGCAAACATGTTCATCTTCCTTTTAGCACTTCCTCGCATGTCGCATCATACCCGTTTGAGTTAATTCATAGTGATGTTTGGACCTCTCCTGTTGCAAGTAACACGGGCTATCTTTATTACCTTGTCAAACTTGATAATTTGTCACACTATGTGTGGACCTTCTCGTTGCGGCGAAAGTCGGACTCTATTGCCACTCTCACCCCTTTCTACTCCTATGTCTCCACCAGTTTGGACGTCCCATTCATGCGTTGCAAACAGACAACGGGAAGGAGTTTGATAACCTTGTGATCCGCAACCTTCTCGCCACACACGGGACGATCTTTGGTCTCACTTGCCCGTACACTTCGCAACAAAACGGCGGCGCTGAGCGTGTGCTTCGCACTCTCAATGACTGCGTTCGCACCCTCCTCTTTCACGCCAACGTGCCCCCACGTTTTTGGCCCGACACGCTCGCCACCGCATCACTACTCATTAACATTCGTCCTTGTCGCACTCGCGTGAATTTTGTACCTCATCACCTCTTATTTGGCACGCCACCCTCCTATGCTGAGCTCCGCATCTTCGGTTGCCTGTGCTACCCCAGCATCGCTTCCACTGCTCCTCATAAGCTCGCACCTCGGTATGTGGCATGCATCTTTCTCGGCTATCCCCCAATTCCAAAGGCTACCAGTTCTATGATCCTATCTCACATCGGGTGGTCACTTCACGGCACGTTTACTTTGATGAGATGGTTTTTCCGTTTAGCAGGTACCTTCGGATGTTACGGCCTTGCCCACTCCCGGTGATGGCCGCCCACGTGCTTCTCTTTGACCGCCTCCCGACTTTGAGGGTGCCCCCCCGCGCCACGGGTCGAGTCTCTCCCCGGTTGGATGCCCTAGGGGTTGCACCTCCCTCGGCGCCCGCGACGCCCCTCAAGTCCCCAGCCTCGACCACGCTGGCGGCCTCGCCCGCCGCCTCGCCCGCGGTCTCGCCCACGGCCGCTTCACCCACGGCGGCCTCCCCCGTCGCCTCGCCGGTGGCCTCGCCTGCGGCAGTCACGAAGGAGGCGGGTTCTTCTTCTTCATCGCCCGTCTCCACTCCGGACCCGCTGCCCCGCCCGATGACTCGCTCTCGGGCTAGCACCCTTCGCCCGAGCACGCGGTACCCCAACGATGAGTACCTTCTCGCTGCTTCCGTCTCTGAGCCGTCTCCTCTTCCATCGTCAGCTGGAGCCGCCCTTTGGGATCCTCATTGGCTCGCTGCGATGCAGGAAGAGTTCGACGCACTCCAGCGGAACCGTACCTGGCAGCTCGTCCCTCGGCCCTCCCCGGGCCAACATCATCACGGGCAAGTGGGTCTTTCGGCACAAGACTCGTTCGGACGGCACTCTCGAGCGCTATAAAGCTCGCTGGGTGGTTCAGAGCTTTCGGCAATGCACGGGCGTGGACTTCACCGACACATTTGCCCCGCTTGTTAAACCGGGCACGATCCGTGCCGTGCTCCAGCTAGTCGTGTACCGAGCTTGGCCTGTGCATCAGTTGGACGTGTCCAACGCCTTCTTGCACGGCCACCTGGCTGAGCAGGTGTTCCGTGAGCAGCCCACTGGCTTCGTCGACGCCACACATCCAGATCATGTGTGCAGCTCCTTCGCCGAGGTAGTCCAGAGCTCCGCCTGCTTAATATCTTGGCCAAGTTTTTTGAGCTCATGTACAAATGAAAGAATCGATCGCCGGGCAGCCGGAGGATTAGCTGCTCTGCTCTTGCATGATGTTCACTTTTGTAATGCTCATTTTGCCATTCTGTGATGTACACTTATGCTGCAACTCCATTCAGTTCCCTTCTGTCACTTGCATCTCATGGTGATGTTCAATTCAGTGACCAAAGTCTCCAAAATTCAGCTAATTCAGTTATAGCATTCATTCACAACAACCACATTGGGTCATCTTGATCCCTTTGCCATACTCAATTATGTTATCAATTTTACAACATCAAGTGATATGCACACAAAATGACAATGTTAATGACCTACTCTCAATTTACAACATCATGGATATCCTCAGACATTAATAATGCTCTGAAATTAGTTTACAATCTGAAACTCTCCTGTTGTTTCCTGTAAATCAGTTTACAACCTGAAACTCTGATGCGGTTTGCCTGAAAATTAATTAACAATCCGCTCTGTATTTCCAGGCTAGCTTGGCACCTCCCACGGCGGCGTGTTCTCGACACGGAGTGGTGCATACATGGCAGCTACGGGCGTCCTCGTCTTGCCAAGGCGCGGGGTGGCTCTTGCTTGGCGCCTCCCATGACAGCAGCACGACCTCACGTCATGGTGCAGCCATGACAGTGGTCGCCCTCCCTCCTATGGTGGTGCGGGCGTGGTAGTGTCACTCGCCCTCTAGCTCCAGGACAGCCATGGCAGTGGCAGTCGTCCTCCTGGCTGCGAGAGCGAGCAATGGCGACGGCGAGAAAACAGGTTGTTTATGGGCCGCATGACAAACATTGTGTTGTTATTCTTGTTTGTTTCCACCTTGCTGCTGTCGGATGGCATATGAATGGTGATGTGAATTGGATGTCCCTCTATCGTAAATGTTTCAATCAGATTTTGTTGAGTTTGGCCGGATGGTGAGTTGACAACTATTTAGTAAGCATGTGTGTGACACACGATCATTTACAAGGAGTGCTAAAAGTTTGGTATGTGGGCAATCAGATTGAGGATCACCATTTTCTGGTACGTGTTCAGACTTGTTAGTTTTTTTAACATAGTACAATCAAATTCGCTCACATACACTCACCCCTATAAACGCA
>NC_041383.1:4283087-4283617 GCF_002162155.2 Triticum dicoccoides | reverse complement strand
ACCACCTCACCTCCACGTACTATGACTGGAAGACGTACTTCTCCCTCGTGTTCCGTGAGTACAATCTCCGAACATCGATAGCTCCTTGGACTCGCGCTTCATGGAGGACGATGAGGAGTGGACGTCCATCGATGCCACCCTTATCCGTTGGTTCTACACCACCATCTTGAAGGACCTCTTCCACACGGTGGTCTCCGCCGACGATGACGCTCACGCCGTTTGGACTAAGCTCAACAGCCTCTTAACTGACAACGCGCTCCAACGCAAGGTTTTCTTGCACGGCGAGTTTTTTTGGGTGCCAGCAGCTCGACTCGTGTGTTGACGATTATTGCATGTGCCTCAAGAAGCTTGTTGATGAGCTCCGTCACCTCGGCGAGAAGGTCTCCGATGAGCTTCTTCTCAGCACCCTCATTGCCATCCTGAACGAAGACTTCGGGAACGCCGCCTCCAACATCCCCCTCATCTCCAACCCGACCTTCCCCAAGATCGTCGCATACCTGAAGCTGGAGGAGCAGAGGATGCTGATGTCG
>NC_041383.1:4262568-4281411 GCF_002162155.2 Triticum dicoccoides | reverse complement strand
CGCCCCGACTCCCCTGCCGCGGCCCACCCCGGGCCCCTTCCAGGCGCCGCCGCCGCCCGGGTTCCCCTACCTGGCACCGTCGCAGGCCCCCTCCCCCGCCCCCCGCCGAGCAGCAGCAGCGCCGGGGCGGGCGTCGCGGCCGAGGTGGCCGCAAGCAGCAGCAGCCGGCTGCCCACGACGGGGCGCCACGCCAGCCGCAGCATCAGCTCCCGCCGGCGCCCTGGCAGGCCGGCCAGAACCTCTGGACGGGGGTTGTGCACGCGTATTCCATGCCTATACCGCGCGCCCCCATCCCCGGCTCCTTTGGCGCCCGCCCGGCCCCTCATTAGGCTCTGTACGCGGCTCCTCAGGCGTACCAGCCCGTGCCGCTGTACGGCCCCTCGGCCTATGGGCTGCCTCCGGCTGGTGGGTTTGTGGCGCCACCGCCTCAGCCGACGTCGTCAGCCCTGGCCCTCCCGCCGGCGCCTTGGAACCCCGCGCTCCTAGCGGCTCTCCGCACCGCCCCCACGCTGCAGCAGTACACTAGCGGTGGCGACTAGTATATGGACACCGGAGCCACGGCCCACATGGCCGCCAACCCCGGTAACCTTCTTGCCGCTCACCCCGTTCACACCGCTGCTCGCATTACCATGGGTGACGGTTCTTCCATGCCCATTACTCATGTCGGCCATGCTGCTTTTCCTTCTAACTCCATGCCATTATATCTTTCTAATGTGATTGTTTCTCCTGACATCATGAAAAATCTTGTTTCCCTTCGTTCTCTTACATGTGAAAATCCTGTTACCGTTGAATTTGACATATTTGGCTTTTCTGTCAAGGATGCCCGTACCCGGATGGTGCTCCACCGATGTGACAACCCCAACGAGCTTTATCCGGTCCACTCATCTACCTCCCCCGTTGCTGCACCCATGGCGCTTTCCGCCGGAGTGGACCTTTGGCACGCTCGTCTTGGTCATCCGAACATCGCCACTCTTCGTCATATTCTTTGGAGTTTTTCATTCACGTGTAATAAGATCGACGATCACACTTGTCATGCTTGTCGTCTCGGCAAACATGTTCATCTTCCTTTTAGCACTTCCTCGCATGTCGCATCATACCCGTTTGAGTTAATTCATAGTGATGTTTGGACCTCTCCTGTTGCAAGTAACACGGGCTATCTTTATTACCTTCTCAAACTTGATAATTTGTCACACTATGTGTGGACCTTCTCGTTGCGGCGAAAGTCGGACTCTATTGCCACTCTCACCGCTTTCTACTCCTATGTCTCCACGCAGTTTGGACGTCCCATTCATGCGTTGCAAACAGACAACGGGAAGGAGTTTGATAACCTTGTGATCCGCAACCTTCTCGCCACACACGGGACGATCTTTGGTCTCACTTGCCCGTACACTTCGCAACAAAACGGCGGCGCTGAGCGTGTGCTTCGCACTCTCAATGACTGCGTTCGCACCCTCCTCTTTCACGCCAACGTGCCCCCACGTTTTTGGCCCGACACGCTCGCCACCGCATCACTACTCATTAGCATTCGTCCTTGTCGCACTCGCGGGAATTTTGCACCTCATCACCTCTTGTTTGGCACGCCACCCTCCTATGCTGAGCTCCGCATCTTCGGTTGCCTGTGCTACCCCAGCATCGCTTCCACTGCTCCTCATAAGCTCACACCTCGGTATGTGGCCTGCATCTTTCTCGGCTATCCCCCCAATTCCAAAGGATACTAGTTCTATGATCCTATCTCACATCGGGTGGTCACTTCACGGCACGTTTACTTTGATGAGATGGTTTTTCCGTTTAGCAGGTACCTTCGGATGTTACGGCCTTGCCCACTCCCGGTGATGGCCGCCCACGTGCTTCTCTTTGACCGCCTCCCGACTTTGAGGGTGCCCCCCGCGCCACGGGTCGAGTCTCTCCCCGGTTGGATGCCCTAGGGGTTGCACCTCCCTCGGCGCCCGCGACGCCCCTCAAGTCCCCAGCCTCGACCACGCTGGCGGCCTCGCCCGCCGCCTCGCCTGCGGCCTCGCCCACGGCCGCTTCACCCACGGCGGCCTCCCCCGTCGCCTCGCCGGTGGCCTCGCCTGCGGCAGTCACGAAGGAGGCGGGTTCTTCTTCTTCATCGCCCGTCTCCACTCCGGACCCGCTGCCCCGCCCGATGACTCGCTCTCGGGCTAGCACCCTTCGCCCGAGCACGCGGTACCCCAACGATGAGTACCTTCTCGCTGCTTCCGTCTCTGAGCCGTCTCTTCTCCCATCGTCAGCTCGAGCCGCCCTTTGGGATCCTCATTGGCTCGCTGCGATGCAGGAAGAGTTCGACGCACTCCAGCGGAACCGTACCTGGCAGCTCGTCCCTCGGCCGCCCCGGGCCAACATCATCACGGGCAAGTGGGTCTTTCGGCACAAGACTCGTTCGGACGGCACTCTCGAGCGCTATAAAGCTCGCTGGGTGGTTCGGGGCTTTCGGCAATGCACGGGCGTGGACTTCACCGACACATTTGCCCCGCTTGTTAAACCGGGCACGATCCGTGCCGTGCTCCAGCTAGTCGTGTACCGAGCTTGGCCTGTGCATCAGTTGGACGTGTCCAACGCCTTCTTGCACGGCCACCTGGCTGAGCAGGTGTTCCGTGAGCAGCCCACTGGCTTCGTCGATGCCACACATCCAGATCATGTGTGCTGGCTCTCCTGTTCCCTTTACAGGTTTAAGCAGGCACCTCGGGCCTGGTACCAGCGCATCGCCGCCTTCCTGCAGACGCTCGGACTTACATCGACTCGCTCTGATGTGTCCCTCTTCGTGTATCATCACGGAACTGGCACGACCTACTTGCTGCTGTACGTTGATGACATCATTCTGATGGCATCCACTCTTCGCAATGAATTTGCCCTGAAGGACTTGGGTTCTCTGCATTACTTCCTTGGCATTGAGGTGGGTCGACGGCCAGATGGGTTCTTCCTGCATCAGCAGCGCTATGTCCATGAGCTTTTCGACCGAGCTGGCATGCTTAACTGCAAGCCCGCTCCCACGCCTGTCGACACCAAGGCCAAGGTTTCCGCTTTGGAGGGTTTGCCTGCATCTGATGCAGCCTTCTACCACTCCATTGTGGGCGCCTTGCAGTACTTGACCCTGACGCGCCCCGACTTGTAGTATGATGTTCAACGGGTCTGTCTTCACATGCATGCTCCGCGCGACTCTCACTGGACTCTAGTGAAGCGTATCCTCCGATACATACGCATCACCCAGTCCTTGGGACTTACGCTAACGGCCTCCGACCCCACCGACCTCGTCGCCTACTCTGATGCGGACTGGGCTGGCTGCCCGGACACACGGCGCTCCATCTCGGGGTATTGTGTCTACCTTGGACCATCCCTGATCTCCTGGTCCTCCAAGAGACAGCCCACCGTCTCCCGCTCGAGTGCCGAGGCTGAGTATCGAGCAATGGCTAACGCTGTTGCTGAATGCTCTTGGCTCCGTCAGCTGCTCCAGGAGTTGCTTTGTGATGTTCACAAGGCCACACTCGTCTACTGCGACAACGTCTCCGCCAACCCGGTCCACCATCGTCGAACGAAGCATATTGAGCTCGATATACACTTTGTTCGTGAGCATGTGGCTCTTGGGCGCATCCGAGTCCTCCACGTCCCGACGGCGCAGCAGTTCGCCGACGTCATGACGAAAGGACTGCCTACTTCTGTCTTCGAGGAGTTCAGGTCCAGTCTTTGCATCTCCGGTGACGCTTCGACTGCAGGGGAGTGTTGAATATATGGTTTGTGCATGTATATTGTATAGTTTGGCCCACCTCCTAGTCATTGTATAGTTGAGGTTGTGGCCCACCTTGTACTTCATATATACGTGCGCTTTGCACCGATCAATACATCGTGAAGCATTGCCAAAACATTCGTTTCCAACAAGTTGTACACGTCTGTTAATAGTTTGTCCATTCCTCTAGCCTAACTTGACCGATCAGGTTACAGTTGCCCACGCAATATTCCAACCCGTAAGTTTTTTTTTGAGGGGCAACCGATAAGTTAAAAGGTGAAATAAAACAATTACATGTTGTAAAGTAAAGAAGGCTCAAACTTCATTTCTACCATTGCAAAAATGTAAAAGTCCGATGCATAAAGTCAACGTCACAAACGAATTTGAATGAGCTTCTATTGGTTTAGTCTATAGAAGTACATCGTGAGACAAATTATTTATTCCAATGTTCACCTGGGGGAGAGGCTCTCCACATGGATTTTCACTGAAAGTGGCCCAAAGCTGGGACTGAGGTATGAGAGGGTTGGTCGAGAGAGCCGATAGACGGTCACTAGACGAGGATTACATGTCGCCTATGAGCGAGCCAATTCTTCCATGTGTCCACATGTCCATTGATCTATGCAACTTTGGAGTGGACATGTGAGGTTGCTCTAATCTCTAAATCGAACTTTCTACGTACATTGATCCCGAACTTCTGGGACATGTCCAACGAGCCCGGATTGGGCTCAGCAGGGTTCACCCAGTCAAAGTGGTACAGAAGGTTTGCCAATGCAATCTCCACGGTTGATGTGCCAAACAACATACCAGGACACTGACGTCTCCCGGCCCCGAAAGGTGTGATCTCAAAATGTGTCCCCTTGTAATCTATGCTGCTCTCTTTGAACCTCTCTGGCTTAAATGTATCGGGGGCATCCCAATATCTGCAATCCCGACATATCGCGAATATATTAACCTGTACGTTGGTGCCTTCAGAAATTTTATATCCCATGATTTCACAGTCTTCTCTTGCCCTTCGGGGGAGTATAGGAGCGGGAGGGTGCAACCTCAAGACCTCCTTGATCACCATTCTCATGTAGTGGAGGTCACGAAGGTCATTGTTAGTTATGACAGATTGTTGCTGACCTACCACTTGTCGAACCTCTAGCTGTGCCTTTCTCATAGTTTCGGGATTATTTAAGAGCTCGGACATAGCCCACTCCAATGTTATTCCAGAGGTCTCAGTGCCACCCGCGAACAAGTCCTGTGAACAATTGTTGTGGGTTATACGATACGTACATATTTGGCTTCAATTATGAACAAAATATAGACAACACATACTATTTCAAACAAAGTGAGGAGTGGACACGGCAGATAACGATGAATCATCCAATAAATAGCTAGTGCTACTCATGGGGTTTATCCTCCTTATAAAAAACAAATAGAAATAGATAGAAGGTGTTGGTGACAATACTCACAAAGATGATGTCACCTATTGCCTCTAAAGTTAGAGGATACGACAAGGAGTCTTCCATGTGCAGCCTAAGCAACACGTCTAGCAAGTCCTCCTCGTCGTTGGAGCTGACTGCATCGCGCATGTCCTTACGTTGCTCAATGATGTCGGAGATGATGCGCTGGATTCGGCCATAGCTCCTCCTCATCCGTCGCTCACCGGAGCTCAGCAGCCACACTAGCCGCGACGATGGGAATAGGTCGACGAGCGAGAAGCCTCCCACCAACGCGGTGACTTCTTCCAATTCCCGGAGGTACTCACCTTGTTGTGCACACTTGCCTCCGAACACCGCCCATGCAATGACATCGTTCATCAGTGCCGATAACTTCTCTGTGAGGTTGACAATGGTGCCAGTCGAGGCGGTGATGGAACTAAGGAGGTTGCGGACTTCCTCGGACCTGATGCCCTCCATACGCCTTACCTGTGTTGAAACATATTGCCCGCCTCTTTTCCTTAGATTTAGTATTGTCGTTGTTGTTGAATAAGTTACAAAATGCAATTCTAGCCTGCTTGGCGCTGAGGAGCTCCATGGTGCAGACCTTGCGCGCCTAGTGCCAGCGGTCGCCGTAGGGGGCAAAGATGATGCCCATGCCGCTGCCATAGCCAATGACGTCCAGCGTCACGCTGCGGGGCCGCGAGGCGAACATGAGGTCCTTACTCTTCATCACCACCTCCGCCATCTCGGTGCTCGATACCACCACTGTGGGGACCTCGCCCAGCTTGAGGAACATCAGTGGGCCATGCCGTCTAGACAACACCACCATGATGCGGTGCGGGAGGACACCGAAGACGTGGTGGAGGCTGCCGATGATCGGAAGGGTCCATGGGCCGGTAGGAAGCTGATGCCTGTTGTGGGTGGGACGAAGAAACCAAAGGAGGAGCACTATGGCTAAGGCAATGAATGATATGCTTGAAATTGTTACCTCCATGTCATGGAGCTGGGAGCTAGCTAGTAACCGGGAAGTTTAGTACTAACCAGTGAGTTTATACACGGATGTCATGGTACCATTCGTATTTATGGATCAGATATGCAGCACAAGACATGAGATTGGTTGGGATTTGGAAACCAAACTTACCTACTCACTACAGGAATCAGGTAATTTGCCATCTGTGAATCACAGACGGCAAAGACCTAAATACAGACGGCAAAGAGTTTGCCATCAGGATGCAGACGGCAAAGTCAGACGGCAAAGACAAGTCGGCAAAGAATACTTTGCCGTCAGCTTTTCATTAGACAAACGACAAAGACTTTGCCGTCAGCCATTCTCAGTATTTTGCCGTCTGCACAAATAATAACAGACGGCAAAGAAGGATCTTTGCTGTCAGCCTAAACGTGCTCTTTGCCATCAGCACAACTACTTCACAGATGGCAAAGTTTTTTTTAATTTTTTAAAAAATACGCTGCACGCATGAACATCAACAAGGCTTGAAGGACTAGAGCAAAATTGTGCTACAACATTCTTACGCAAGAAACTTACAGATCTGAACACCAACAGTTTCTTTATAGATCAAATTACAAAATTCTTCTACAACTTATTTACAGAGAAAGAGTGTTCGGTGCGTTGGCTGGGGCTGTCGGTGGCGCGAGCGGCGGCGGCCGGTAGCTCGAGACCGCATCGGGCGCAGTCCTTCTCTTCGTAGGAGGCGCGGGGCAGCCCCCGTCGGCAGCCGGCACGGTCCTTCTCTTCGTAGGAGGAGCGGGGCAGCCCCCGTCGGCAGCTGTGCGGGCCATGGAGCTGCTCGGCGTGCTGCACCAGTTGGGGGCGAACGGCAGCAACCCTTCTCCTCCATCGATGCTCCTTGCGACAGTCGGTGGCGCAAGCGGCGAACGGTGAACCGAGCGGCGACGGCGACGGCCGGTGTCCCGAGCGCCCAAACGGCGGAGGCGGCTGATGGCTCGAGCAGTGATGGCGGTCGGTGGCGCTGGCGGCGGCCGATGGCTCGAGCGGCGGTGGCGCGAGCGGCGACAGGTGGCCCGGGCGGCCGCGACGGCCGGCGGCCTGAGCGACGGAGGAGGCTGGTGACCCGAGAGGCGGCGGCCGGTGGCGCGAGCGGGAAGGAGAAGAGAGGGGCAGGGACGCGGGCAGCGGCCGGTGGCCTGAGTGGCGGTGGCCAGCAAGATCGAATCCCGGCAATGGAGTCAACTACGATGCGGGGCAAATGTATTCGGGAGAGAAAAAGAGAGATGCGAGAGACAGGTCGTGGGAGTGGAATCCGGTGGATAAGGTTGATGGGCTCCGGGTAGTTGGGGTGGGGCCCGACAACGTGAAGGGACGCGAGAGGGAGAGTGGTGGGCATGGGCTATGCATCTACGGTGGATGTTGCTGCCAAGTCATCGATCCGTGGGATCGATCCGCGAGCTGTGCTTTCTCTTTGCCGTCTGCGTTTTTGTTTGCAAACGGCAAAGTACTCACTTTGCCGTCTGTAAAAAGGTAGACTATGCCGTCTGTGTTTTTTTCCACAGACGGCAAAATGAGCTCTTTGCCGTCTGTAAATAGAAAACACATACATCAAAGATACTTTGCCGTTTGTCATTTTTTTACAAACGGCGAATTAGTCTTTGTCGTTAGTCATTCTTTGCCGTCAGCACCTGTTGGCAAAATTTGTCTTTGCCGTCTGTCTCGACAAAATGCTGACGGCAAAGTCCAGTACCGACGGCAAATCTCCTGTTTCCTGTAGTGACTACACTTGAGGAGATGTATGCAAAACAACGGTGTATTTGGTTTAGGTATAAGAACTTTCATGAAAAATTCTATTCCATTCACTAAACAGTACAGTGTGACATGCAGTGGTTGAGGACAGCTTTATGGCAAAAAAAATTAATCTATAAAGGACAAAAGTGCTGAGCATGAGGCAAATGGATGCCTTAGAAAAATAACATGAGGCAAATTCGTTGCTTTTTCGTAACTGCTAGCTGGATACCGGATGAGATCGCCTCGATCAGCACAACTTAATACTCAAAATATTTGATGTATTAAGCCAGATGAGCACATGATGTCCACTAGTGCACTAAAGGCATTATCTGCACATCTATTCTGTGTTGTTACCACGGCCTTCTCCTTCTTTCACCGGAGCTTAACCTCGCTCGCTCTCTCTCTGCACTCGCCTTGCGCTCGAGGAAGAAGACTGGAGGATGAAGAAGGACACATAGACACAAGAAATTTTCCCGGCCGGCGCATGAACGCCGCCGTGGGCGCACGAACGCCCCAATCTTTGCTTTGTATTCACAGGCTACATGCTCGGCAACTCCCTGGTACAAACACACTTGTGGCCGGGCCTTTTGTAGTCCTACAGCAACGCAGCTCCCACATTACGTGAGCGCACGTACGCACTCACCGTGGCTGCTTGCAATAGAACCACTAACTACCTCCTGCATGCATGCGCTAACAACCACGCCTAGCAGCCACCAAGTTCGGCCGGGCTAGCTACCTTCGGCTCTCACGCCTACCCAGCGACACACACGCATGCCACGAGCACACACAATGCATGCACGCACATGAATGCATGGCTTATTCCTAACATTCTCCTCCTAAGCCATGATCTCGCCGTCGCCGGAGTTGTTGCAGCTCCTATCATTGTCGTCGTCATGGCTGTGACCCAGCCCGCGGATCCGACCCGGCGCATCGACGCCGGTCGCACCGCCATGGACCCGATCTGTCGCACTGACGCCGGTCGCACCGTGCTCCGTCACGACCCCGGCGACATACGTCGAGCTCCTTCTCCGCAGGCGACACACGCCTGGCGTCTATTGGCGCCCCGCACGTCCCGCACGCACCCGACGCGCCCAATGAGCCCGACCACACCAGTGCGTCCTGCACGTCCCGCACGCACTCGACGCGCACGACGAGCCCGACTGCACCAGACGCGCGCGCGCACCGCCTCACTACAAGAAATATGTCAACTTGTGACCAGCACTATTGGTCACTGAATGGTCACTGTTTTTAATTTATGACCTTTTTGTGACCAAACACATAAGGTCAAAAGCTGGCGGTCGTAAACTGACTATAGCGACCTTTTTTCTGGAATGGCCGTAGACGTTTATGACCAAAATACGTCTACTTTGGCGTTTTGGTCACTAGCAACCTTCCCAGGCCACGTAGGCATCCAGCGTGGCAAGCTAATGTGGCACAAGATTCAGCCCGGTCCAATTCGGTTTTCTACAAGGGCCGAGCCCATTAATTCAGCCTTTTATTATTTTTTCCTTGTTAATTCTGGTCGGCTTCATGGGCCAAGCCCAACATTGTAGCCTTTTTTATTGCTGGCCCGTGGCCTTTTATTATTTATTGCTTTTCTATTTTCAGCCATTATATATTCAAGCTGGTCCCACTAGTCAGATGGGTCCCACTTGTCATGACCATCTCTCAAGTTGGTCCCACATGTCAGAAATGTACAAAATTGACAGATTATTTTCATAAGTGGACCCATTGGTCAAGTTTCCATTTCACAAGTTTTCAGATCACATACATAATCAAAAAGAACACATAAATTTCATCAAATATACCACTAAATAAATCTATTACAATCTTTACAACACATATATGCTACAATATGCTACTCTTCACTAAGTAGAACTTGACGGCTTCACACTTCACGGCTTCACACTTGCTTCCCACTTCACACTTGAGCATCTGTAAAAGAGGAACAACCACAAATTTAAATCTCAATTGCAGTATAGGCCATATGCAGAAGCAGTTCAAAGTTGAAACAACATTAATTAAACACACGCGCACAGAAACACATGAGTCAAAATGCAGTATAGGACCAGGACAAGAAAATTCCTGTTATCAAATCAACACACAACTTGTAGCAAAACAGCAACAGAATACATTATAATGAGAGTAAGCTTGAATCAAACATCATAGAAACATGTGGATATCTCATGTGAGCATCATGCTGTGGTTTTATTAAACAATGATACAGCAACAGAATACAATATCTTCAATCCAAATTATGGTACTTGTAGCAGCACAATTTGAAACAACAACTACACAATACATTATAACGATAGTAAGGTTGAATCAAACAGAAAAGGGAACAATTTCGAGTTTAAAAGTTAATGCAAATTGATTTTCCAGTAGCAAACATTGACAGATTGCTGCTAGTGCATACTAGTATGATTCACACCAGAGCAACCATCCAATTCGATGAGCACATAAAAGTATACTTGAGATATAGGTATGCAGCAAGAACAGCATGCAATGCAATGATAGTATGAGAGCACTGTAGCTCTGGAAGTAAAAAGAACATAATGCAGCGATGTGCAAGTCACTGAACTTCATAGCAATAACCTGCCACAGCTCATCGCTTATGTACTTCAAGCTGTCAAAAGCATAGAGAGCCTCTCCGTTGGCCTTGTTGATGAGTTGCCGTGGCAGGGTAGCCTTCCTAATCCTTGACCCTTGTGATGTACTTCATGTCCAGTGCTGCATCATATGTGTATATTCAAATCAATCAACTACTTGATTAGGGGGAAAAATAGTACGTACATAAAAATTCCCTTGAGCAAAAGCCAAACAGGATTATTGCTTTTTCCCAATTAGAAAAGGACAAGGCAGAACAAGATAGAACAAAGAATAACAAAAGTAACAGGTATTTAGCGAATAGCGGTCTCAAGGTGTTCTTGTGACATGTGGTTGCCAAATATGGAGTCGTACTATACTCATGGACATTAAGATTAATAATCTACAGTAGTAAGTGTTTTTTCAGCATGACAATTGCTTAGTTATTCATGAACTTGTAAGTGTTTATCACCAACTCTCCTCAAACTAAATTTACATTGAACAAGAAAGGAATCAGTATCATATCACCACCTCTGCTACAGTCATAGTGCCCTCCACATGTTTATGTAATAAATTTACACTGAACAAGAAAGGAATCAGTATCATATCTCTCAATTCAGTGCTGCACATCTAGCAAGAATAGATCAATGCACATACCTAATAAGAAAACATCACAAAAAATTAAGACCGCAAGACCATTTTCTCGCACCCAGAAGCGAGGATTTTCTCACAACAACCAGAAGCGTAGCTACAACGACAGTAAGTGCTGCCCAATTAAACTGGGACACCTAGATTTTGGGCACGCAAAATTTCGGACTTATCAGCAGCATCACATGACATCAACATGGACATGATACGACATGGGGACGCATTAACTAAAGACAATAAACAGAAAATACAACGAAGAGAGTGCCTCTCTCTTATCAGCAGCATCTCATGATGCAACTCACATACTGAACTAGCAACTTAATTGTTCAATTTACTCCACCATGGCAAAAAAACATGTTATAGCTTCCGAATTCATAACATACGCATGACAGTTGCGACTTGCAATAAGTAAAAGTATTTTCTTCTACAACTGCGTGTAAAAACATAGGATGATGTGTTGTAAAACAGTCCCTAATCACCATGTCGATGTCCACCTTGTACACGGGTATCTTGGGGTACTGCCTGCTCATCTTCTCGATCACAGGTGCCATCGCCCGACCTGCAACACCAAACAACAGAACAGTAGCTCTCTCCAGTCACACACTGAAAGACCAATTCATGGCACGGAGACGGCACTTACATGACCCACACCAGACTGCCGTATAGTACAAGACGGCGGGGAGCTTCTCCACTGCAAAAGGCAACACACGTGAGAGGGAAACTTGCGCACGCATAGTACTGTCAACAACAGTGTGAAGAATCGGTAGAAAAGCTAGGGCGAGAAGGGAGGGGATCGACGCTGCACCTTGCACCTTGGCATGGATGTCCTCGAAGGTGTCCGCGGAGCCGATGACCACCATGCTGGAATCGCCTGCGTGAGCCAGGAAACGAGCTATCCATCAGCCAACGACGACCACCAGTGCCGGCCCAGGGCCACGGGGAAGCGAAGGATCGGCAGGAGGAGGAGGCGGTTCAGACGTACCTGTGGACGACGACGAGAAGAGGCGTGTCTGGGAGGAGGAGGAGGAGGGGCGGGTGAGCTGCTACGGGAGGACGAAGTTGGGAGGGTGGCCTAAGGGAGGATGACCGCCGGGCGTCGAGGGAACGGATCCATCACCATGGAGGGCGTCGAGGGGAGGGAGGAGGGAGGGACCCCCATCACCATGGGTGCCAAATCCCTCCCTCCGGATCGAGGCTGTGTCTGCCAGATCGGCGTGGGCAAGGCCGCCAATCCGCCTAGCCTGCTTGAGGAGGTGGTGGCCGTCGACGGTGGGGATGAGGGCGACGGCGGCGGCGGCGTCCATCTCCGCCTGGATCACACGCGTGGGGGCGCGAGGAGGGGAGGGGAATTGGCGGAGGGATCCGAAGTTGGGTGGCGCGAGCGGGTGGAGGGATCTGACGTCGTGGCTGCGGCAGGGGACGGGGCAGCGGCCGAGGACGGGGGCGTGGGCTGGATCTGGATCGGGGAGAAAGGGAAAGAGAGAGGCGGCAGAGAGGGAGAGAGAGAGGCGGGCGGGGGCTGCTAGGGTTAGGATTAGGCTGCTGAGAGGTGGACGGTTCGGATCGGCTACAAGGGACGGTTCAGATCGGCTAAGGGGGGTGATCCGTGGGATGAGCCCTGATTGGCTCAGAAAATTTATGGTTTAAAATAGTTTCTAAGTACTAAAACTATGGTTGTTTTGTGAAGCAGCTATCAAAAATATTTTGCAAAATGGCACAACTAAATTTTTCTTTGAAGTTATACCACATTTTTGGATGATCGCCAATTTGCATGCATTTTTATCTTTCTAGCTATTTTTAATCATTTTTCGAGTGCCCAAAATAAGTTTTTTTGTGAAGGACCTATAATATATTTGTTGCAAAATTGTACCAAATAAATTTTCTAAAATATTAGGACATATTTAATGCACAATTGACAAAATGGTTGGGTGTAAAAAGTTTTGATCCACCTCTGGTGAAAAAGACAAATTTCCGCCGATTCCGTTGGAAATGGGTCAAATTTGAACTGCAGCTGCCTTATAGTTTGCTCTTTATTTTTCCCAAAAATAATTTCTAGGTACATAAGTACCTATTTAATCAGAGAAACACCAAAAAATTCCAAGATTCAACCACTAGATAGGAACGGTCAAGCTCGCCGTTTTGACCGCATTTTGAAACGGGCATAAAAAATTCAAAAGAAATAAAAAAATTGAAAAACCTTCGCATTGTGTTACTATATGTGACCAAGTTTTCAGGAAAAATAATAAACTTGTAATACGGTAATTATTTTAAAAAAGTGTTCTCAGAAATGAGCTATCAAGTGTGAAGATTCATGGCTTTCAAGTCAAATGATCAATCTTATGGCCACATTCATGGCATAGTTTGTTCAAATGATCTCATATTGTGCACAAGGGTGCATCTTGGAATTCCAAACAATGTTGCCTAAGGGAGTTTTCATTTTCTTTGCACGGAAAATTCATTTTCCATTTTCCCACTGCCCGAAATGAGTTTCTTTTGTGAAGGACCTACCATATATTTATTGCAAAATTGAACCTAATCAATTTCATAAAATACTAGGCCATATTTAATGCACAATTGACAAAATGGTTGGGTGTCAATTTTTTTGATCCACCTCTGGTGAAAAAGACAAATTTCCACCGATTTAGTTGGAAACGGGTCAAATTTGAACTGCAGCTGCCTTATAGTTTGCTCTTTATTTTTTCCAAAAATCATTTATAGGTACATAAGTACCTATTTAATCAGAGAAACACCAAAAAAGTTCCAATATTCAACCACTAGATAGGAACGGTCAAGCCCGCCGTTTTGACCGCATTTTGAAACGGGCATAAAAAATTCAAAAAAAATCAAAAAATTGGAAAACCTTCGCATTGTGTCATTATATGTGACCAAGTTTCCAGGAAAAAAAATAAACTTGTAATACGGTAATTATTTTAAAAAAGTGTTCTCAGAAATGAGCTATCAAGTGTGAAGATTCACGGCTTTCAAGCCAAATGATCAATCTTATGGCCACATTCATGGCATAGTTTGTTCAAATGATCTCATATTGTGCACAAGGGTGCATCTTGGAATTCCAAACAATGTTGCCTAAGGGAGTTTTCATTGTCTTTGCAAGGAAAATTCATTTTCCATTTTTCGAGTGCCCGAACTGAGTTTTTTTTGTGAAGGACCTACCATATATTTGTTGCAAAATTGGACCTAATCAATTTTATAAAATACTAGGCCATATTTAATGAACAATTGAAAAAATGGTTGGCTGTCAAATTTTTTGATCCACCTCTGGTGAAGAAAACAAATTCCCGTCGATTTAGCTGGAAGCGGGTCAAATTTGAACTGCAGCTGCCTCATAGTTTGCTCTTTTTTTTTCCAAAAATCATTTCTAGGTAAATAAGTATCTATTTAATCAGAAATACATGGTTTGATGGCGAGACATTGAGGTTTGGATGGTGGCCGAGGGCCCCAACTCTAGAGCGCGTAAGCTCGCATGCCCGCCGCGTGGTCACCGCGTGACCGTGGCGTTGCCATGTGTTCTGGGCGGCCTAGGCATGTCTAGTGGGTTGGGCACTCCCCAGGTAGGTGCTAGGAAGAAAATCACAACATAAGGTTCTTACGACGAGACCGATCGATGCTCAAACATGAATAAGCAACCAAGTGTTTGATTTGTGGTACGGGAAATGCACATGGCTAATGGGCGTGAGTTTCGGCTGAGGATGATCAGTTACTAAGAAGACCGTCTTCACAAATTTTCACCTCAAAAGGAGGAGCCTAGGTGGTACTTGCTTTGCAAAGTACCACACTGGACATAAATACGAATGTTGAAGCTGGGCACAAAATAATGAATGGATTGAACTGGCATTTGGTGGAGGATGGTTATTTGGGCATAGGAAAGCACTGTAGAAAATGGATACCATTTGGAGATGCCAAAATGGTACTTCCTTCACAAAGTGCTGCTTTGAACGGGATAGGAAAATGAATATTTTTGAGTTATTTTTGAACTAGGCAAGGAAGGTTTTTGACATATTTGATGAAGATATGATCCAAACAATTTATGAGATTTTTTTGGGAATTTTTGGAATAACAGAAATATAGGTTGCTCCATAACCTAGGGCAAAAATTGACACATGGACATGCCACATAGGCAAAACTGATAAGATGGCGCCTAGTCATCACAACCCACCACAATCTACAAGGCTATGACCATCTATATTAGTCGTTAACAACTAGAAATAAGGCAGCGGCACTGCACTGTTTGCTTTCTGACCATTTCGTGTAAGGAAATTACGACCTTTCTGACCAAAATGGTCGCAATGGTTTAAGGTTTGGAGCCCCCCGAACAGCTTTTGACCAATTGGTCTCAAATGGTCATAGATCTACGACCAATTCTTCCAGGGTCACTGACAGAAGGTCACTAGTTGACACATTTCTTGTAGTGCCTCCGCGTCCGCCATGGCCACCCTACACCACGGTCCCGCTGCGTCTGACATGCCCGGCGCGCGCCCATACACGCGCCTAACGCATCCAACATGAGCGCTCCGGCTCCGTGCCACACGCCTCCACGCGTTGTCGTCGTCGTTGAAGCCGCCACCACACAGGTCCTCCGCGGCCTCCTCACCGTGTCGCCGCAGCCACCGTGGCCTCCTCGCCACGCTGTGCTCCTCCATAGGCCGACACACAGACCGGAGCATCGCACAGCCGCCGGCGAACTCCGCCACCGCCGGCACGCCTCCGACAAGAAGAACGACGCCCAAGATGAACCAGCTCTGATACCAGTTATTGTTACCGTGGCCTTCTCCTTCTCTCATCGGAGCTCAACCTCGCTCGCTCTCTCTCTGCACTCGCCTTGCGCTAGAGGAAGAAGAAGACTGGAGGAGGAAGAAGGACACATAGACACAAGAAATTTTCTCGGCCGGCGCACGAATGCCGCCGTGGGCGTACGAACGCCCCAATCTTTTCTTTGTATTCATAGGCTACATGCTCGGCAACTCCCTGGTGCAAACACACTCGTGGCCGGGTCTTTTGTAGTCCAACGGTAGCGCAGCTCCCACGTTACCTGAGCGCACGTACGCACTCACCGTGGCTGCTTGCAACAGAACCGCTAACTGCCTCCTGCATGCATGCGCTAACAACCACGCCTAGCAGCCACCAAGTTCGTCCTGGCTAGCTACCTCCGGCTCTCACGCCTACCCAGCGACACACACGCATGCCACGAGCACACACAACGCACGCATGCACATGAACGCACGCTTATTCCTAACATTCTGCTCTTTTGTATAATCGCTTTTGCATTAAAGGCACAACACAATTTTAAAAAAATGGAGTTTCGTTATCAGCTTGTTCGATGTTCACTGTTTTATTATATTTCATTTTTACTTCAACTAGCTGGGCGGCCCTCGTGCGAGGGCAGCATATTTAGTGTGTCAAAACTGTTTGAATGATAAACCCATTTTTTTTCATACTATGCTATTACAAATGATATATTTTAAATGCACCGCAAATGTCATGATAAAAGTATATACATGAAAGAGGATATTTTGCATGAAAATGTAAGCTGAACTCCAATCAAAGATACTAGTCCTGTCAAACAATATGTGCCATTGGTGGATCACAACATAAGGTTCGTTGAAGTGCTTATTCTGCAGTAATTGCGTGATTTAAATAGCACGCAAGGCCACATGCTTCCTAGGAAGACCATAAAACTGTTTGTGATGAGGAAGAAAATAAAGCAATGGAATTGTTTCTTCCGGATCAATTAAGATCTTCACGTACTTCAACGCGAGTCTGTGGCCTCTACGAAGAAGAAAAGTTCACTCTTACAGAAATTTGAAGACTCGAAAGATCCTCAAAGGCAAAGCATAGAAGGAGCTTGAGGTTTGTTGCTTTATCCTCAAAGAGGATGGTGTCGTTCACATACTGTAGAATGGATAAACCATCTACTACTAAATGACGAATTACACCACTAATTTGTCTAGTCGCTTTTACGAGTTCAACGAGTATAGCGAGCATATCCGCTATGATATTGAACATGCCCACCGGTGAGGTCTGGATGCTGGCAAGTTGTGTATTAGCTACCAGCCAAGAACTGAAGCAAGACTGTTCGTTCATCGATCAATTGGTTCCGTTATTCTGTTAAGCACCCCGTACATGTTCCATGAGGATGTTCTGCTTGTCGAGGCTGTGCTTATCTACTGGGAAAACAACTTTGAGCCGGTTGGGTCACTTCCACATAATAGCAACATGTCACATGTAGATAGTCACATACAATATGGAGGAATCACCAGGTCTTTATGCTTTTATACCGTGTCTCATGCAACAGGAGTAATAAATGGTGGTACATTGGTTGTTTTTCATATTTTGTTTTAGAAATTTTGATGCATGCAAGCCTTTATTATTCGGCTATAATGTGGTTAGGGGCAGTGCAAAACTGCCCTAGTGGTTGGCAAGTACGTTTACATACAATAGGAGTATTATATTTCTCTCTTCTTCAACTTAACAATGAGCCCGTTTTCCATTTCCAGTATAATGGACGGCTTGGGCTGGATGCTCTGCCCTTCCACCAGATTCACATCGAAGTTCCACACCGTTGTAGCAATGACAGTCTTCATTTGCATAATTGCAATGTCCTTGCCGAGGCACATTCTCGGGCCTGAGTTGAATGCCAAGAACTTGTGAGATGGTATGTATCGCAGGTTGTTGCCATCATCCGTGAGCCACCTATGTGGGTTATAGTCGAGGCAGTCTTTACCCCACACAGCCTCCATTCTCCCCATGGAGTGGACAGAAATAAAAATGGTGTCACCGGCATGCACCTCATGGCCACTCGGCATGATGTCATCTACGGCCACCGTCTTGCACAAGACAGGCGCTGGTGGGTACAGCCTGAGAGTCTCGTACAAGGTGGCTGTCAAATATACTAGAGATTTGGTCTCGTCTGGCTCAAAGATCACCGGGGTACACACGCCTACCGCTACTTTGCGTGATGCAATGGGTGAAAGTTCGTTGCGGATGATTGACACGATGTTAGGGTTTTGGGCAAGGTTGTAGAAGATCCATGTTAGGGTTGTGGCAATTGTGTCCCTCGCAGCGAGCATGTAGCTAATGATCACCGCATGGAGCAAGTCAACATTAGCGTAGTCTGGGTCTTCGAGGAAGGAAGAAATAATATCCACACTCTCTTGTTCCTTGCCATGTCCAAAACGACATGAGGTGATCTTCCTCTTCTCCATCATCTCCCGGACGAGCTCTCGTAGCACCATGCGTGCCGTGTCAAGCTTTCTCTCAGGGCCGATATTTAGCCACCTCATCGACTTCCAACAAGATGCTGGCATCATGAGCCTAAAAAATCCCACCTCCATCACCGTGTCAAGGGCAACCGCTGCGTCCATGGGTGGCATGTCCAAGGATAGGAGCCCTGGATCCACACTGAAGAGAGGCGTAGCAGCCAGGTCAAACATAAGCCTCGACATCAATTCTTGCATGTCGAATGAAGTGCCGGTGATCGCCATGCGGGTGAACAATGGGAGGAGGTTGTTCTCCACCTTGCCACAGAGGTAGGCTGCCATACTGGCAACGATCCGCGGGCTGCTGAGCATGCTCTTGGCTTTCGCACGTTGTCGGCGGCACGGCTCACCGTCGATGGTGAAGAGGCTGCCACCCATGATTTCAAAGATATCGGCGAATTCCGTGCCCTT
>NC_041383.1:4258153-4259657 GCF_002162155.2 Triticum dicoccoides | reverse complement strand
AGGAGGAGGAAGGAGGGAGGAGGATGTACCTCTCGGTGGAGGAGGGCCGACGCGGGAGGAGGCTGACGCGGGGGAGGAGGCCGATGTGGGGGAGGGCGGCCGACGCATGGAGGAGGGCCGACGCGGGGGACGGCAGCGTGCGGGGGGTTGACGGCGGCGCGCGGGGGGGATTGAGGGAGGAGTGGAGTGTGTGAGTGAGCTGATGAGGCCGGTCGGGGGCGCGAGCAGGGTAACGGGCCAGCGGCGTGTGGGGGAGGGAGTGGGCTTAACAACAGCGCAGGTAACGGGCCAGCGCTACTACTAAGCCCACTAGCTGTAGCGCCGGCGCACATCACACGCTACAGCTAAGTGGCCTGCCCTTTTGGCCCCGGCGGCCCGCTAAGCAGCAACGCGGCCCGTTTTGGCCGGCGCTACTGGTACATACCAGTAGTGTGGGCGCCCAAACAGACGCAACTACTAAAATTGTATGTATAAGCATTTTCCTAGTAGTGTGTTGGTGCGCTCCTTCAGACGAACGATGCCGCTGCGACTGCGCGTGTGTGGACGCCGCGGAGCAACGACCACCGGAGCAAGCGGGGCGTCCGGAGCAGGCGAGGCGTCCGGAATAGGCGAGGCGTCCGGAGAAGGCGAGGCGGTCCAGCGAACTCTGGCGAAGAGGGACTGGGTGACAGCGGGCCGGGAGACGGGGGACTCGGCGATGTGGGCCCAGGCAGCGTGTGAGTTGGAGGGGAGGCCAGGCAAGAAAGCGGTGACTTAGGCCGCTCCGTCACGGGCTCCGACCCAGCCATAGTAGCCGACGCAGGCTCCGGCCCAGTGGTAGACGGGGCTCCCGAGGCGGGGTCGAGGACGGGAGGCGGTGCATGCACATGCACCGGCCGTTCGACGTGCACCACGGGCGGCGTAGTAGGTCCGTCAGGGAGAAGTTCCAGGCGAGCTCCACGTCCAGTTCCTGCACCATGATTAGGTAACAACACAGGCGAATATGCAACATCTTCAAATTGGCCAGGCATAAGAGGACATAGATGGTGCTGTGGTGGATGAATGAGGCATGGCAGAAAAAGGGAAGACATTCTCATCGAAAATAACATCCCGAGATATGTAGACTCGATTAGTTGGGACATGGAGACACTTGTAGCCTTTATGGAGAGAACTATACCCAAGAACACACACTTTTTGGAGCGAAACTCAAGTTAGCGATCATTATAAGGACGAAGATGAGGCCAGCAAGCACATCCGAATACCTTGAAAAAGATGTAGTCAGGAGTTTCATCCAAGAGAAGCTCAATAGAATTTTTCATATTAAGAACACGCGTAGGTAATCTGTTAATGAGAAAACACGCGGTGGCAAAAGCATCACTCCAAAAGCGAAAAGCTACAGAAGCATGAGCAAGAAGTGTGAGGCTGGTTTCAACTATATGGCGATGTTTGCGCTCAATAGTGCCATGTGTATGTGGATGTGGGCATGACAAACAATGGGAGATCCCAAGCTTATTAAAGAAAGTGT
>NC_041383.1:4249909-4257226 GCF_002162155.2 Triticum dicoccoides | reverse complement strand
ATTTTATGCTTGAGTAGACGTTCAACATGTAACATAAACTGAATGAATATATCAAACACATCAGATTTGCGCTTAAGAAGATAAAGCCATGTGAAACGACTATAGGCATCAACAAAATTGACATAGTAGTTGTGAACACTAACAGATGTTTGTGCTGGACCCCACACATCAGAAAACACAATTTCAAGACGATTCTTTACTTCTCTAGTAGATGAAACAAAAGGTAGCTGATGACTTTTGCCTTGTTGACAGGCATCACACATTGACGTCTCTTCATTGCTAGACTCTAATGGCAGCTTGTGACGGTCGAGTATGTGGTGAACGATGGGTGTGGCGGGATGACCAAAGCGAAAGTGTGATACGTCTCCAACGTATCTATAATTTTCTATTGTTCCATGCTATTATATTACCTGTTTTGGATGTTTATGGGATTTACTTTACACTTTTATATCATTTTTGGGACTAACCTACTAACCGGAGGCCCATCCCGAATTGCTGTTTTTTTTTGCCTATTTCAGTATATCGAAGCAAAGGAATATAAAACGGAGTCCAAACGGAATGAAACCTTCGGGAGCGATATTTTTGGAACAAACGCAATCCAGGAGACTTGGAGTCGACGTCAAGAAGCAGCCAAGGCGGCCACGAGGGTGGACGCGCCCCCTGCCTCGTAGGCCCCTCGTGGCTCCCCTGACCGACTTTTCGCCTATATATATCTACGTACCCCAAAAACATCCAGGAGCACCACGAGAAATTATTTCCACCGTCGCAACCTTCTGTATCCGTGAGAAACCATCTTGGAGCCTTCGCCGGCGCTCCGCCGGAAGGGGAATCGACCACGGAGGGCCTCTCCATCACCACCAAGGCCTCTCCGATGAGTTGTGAGTAGTTTACCACAGACTTTCACTAGTAGAAAAAGGGTCAAACATGAAGCACATTAGTGCCGGTTTGTATTTGAGCCGGCACAAATGTATACATTAGTGCCGGTTCCAACGGCTAGCCGGGCCGCTCTCATTAGTACTGGTTCGTGGCTAATCTTTAGCACCGGTTCGTGCCACGAACCGGTACTAATGACAGTGGTGGCAGGATGTTGTCAGTCTGGGCCCCCTCCAGCACCTTTAGTACCGGTTCTTGGCATGAACCGGTACTAAAGGTCGTCCTACATAAACCCTTCGTCCACCCGAGCTCGCTCTGTTCTTCCCCTTTCCCCTCTCCTCTCTGTTCTTCCCCTCTTCCTCTCGAGCTCATCACACATTTTGCCCAAAATTTGTCAAGATTTGAAGGCCCCCATCCATTCAAATGATCACAAAGGTTAGCAACTTTGTCCTTTCATCTCTCATTGCTATATTAGCTCTTGCAATGCTTTATATAGTTATTAATTTGTGAGTTTAGTAATTTGGGAGGAAATATATATATGTGCTAGTATTTGATTTATATGCAATTTGAGGAGTGAAGTGCATCAAAGGTCCTCAAACTATTTAAAAGGTGTTACGTAGGTCCTCGAACTATGAAAAGGGTCATTCAGGTCCTCAAAGTGCAATATGCGTGTCATCCAAGTCCTTGAACTATTTTAGCGGTGTCATGTAGGTCCTTAAACTATTTCAAATGTGTCACATACGTACACACTTATTGCAGTTCAAGGATTTTTGAGGACCTGGATGACACTTTTCATAGTTCGAGGACCTATGTGACACCTTCAAAATAGTTTGAGGACCTAGGGTGCACTTCACTCCAATTTGAGGTTAAAATAACACTTAGTTTGCATATGTAGGTGTGGTTTACTTAGTGCCTTCTAAATCTCCGTCGTAACCACCGTCGATCGCCCGCACCGTCCCGTCGCCGGCACCACCTTGTGGTGAGCCTCTTGTTCATGAAATTTTATATAAAAAATTGATGTTTGTGTGATTTGGATATATAGTTACTCGTATAATAATTATCTTACCCGTACGTTGTTTGTTGTACATAGTGCCATGGTTTTGATATCCGTCCCCGTCGGCCCTCGTCCTTGTTATGATTCGGATGTGGTATATTCTCTTTTAAAACTATTTGTTGCATTTCGTGTTTATGACAAATTATGCCCATCAAGTTGACATAGATATTTTTATCTAGGAGGTATGTGAACCGGAAATTCCAACTGACCCTATTGTCGAGAGGTTAAATTTAGTTGAAAGAGAAAACGAGTACTTGAAAGAAAAATTGAAAAGAATTGAGGGGGAGAAGATGGAATTGGAGTTGCATGTTGCCGATGTCGTCGATGATCACAAGATCAAGAAGGAGAAAATGCGCTTGAAGATTAGAAAGATTAGAAAATATGCCATCGATAGTGAGGCTTGGTATCATTATGCTGTTGGATCAATTGTTACCTTAGTTGCGATCTTGATCACATTTGTTGTTGCATTTAAATGCTTTAGCTAGAGAGTTATTTGTTTGTTGCATTTAAGTGTTGTATGAACTTTATGTATGAACTTGTATTAATTTGGTCTATTCGGTGTTGTGTAATGAAGATGAGCCGGCAATGGATGTACGATGACCGATGCTCTCCCCAGTTCGTTGAGGGCGTGCATACTTTTCTGCTTGCGGCTGAGGCAAACAAGCGGGCGGATGGTTTTATGCCTTGTCCATGTGCTGGCTGTAAGAATGGTCGCAATTACTCTACGTCAAGAACCATTCACGTCCACCTGTTTGAGTCTGGTTTCATGCCCCACTATAATGTTTGGACCAAGCACGGAGAAAGAGGGGTTATGATGGAAGACAATGAAGAAGAAGAGGACGACGACAACTATCCTGGCCATGGGTTCCCTGAATATGATGATACAACAATGGGGGAAGAAGCTGAGCCAGTAATGCGGGAAGAAGCTGAGCCGGCAATGCGGGAAGAAGCTGAAGAAGAGGCGTCAGATGAGCCCGTTGATGATCTAGGTCGGGCCATTGCCGATGCAAAGAGAAACTGCGCAAGTGATTTGGAGAAGAAGAAGTTGCAGCGCATGTTAGAGGATCACAAAAAATTGTTGTACCCGAATTGCGTAGGTGACAAGAAAAAGCTGGGCACCACACTGGAATTGCTGCAATGGAAGGCAGAGAATGGTGTATCTGACAAGGGATTTGGAAAGTTGTTGGTAATGATAAAGGATATGCTTCCAAAGGACAACGAATTGCCCGAGAGTACGTACAAAGCAAAGAAGGCTATCTGCCTTCTCGGGTTAGAGGTGCAGAAGATACATGCATGCCCTAATGATTGCATCCTCTACCGCGGTGAGTATGAGGATTTGAACGCTTGCCCGGTATGTGGTGCATTGCGCTATAAGATCAGCCGCGATGAGCATGGTGATGTCGAGGGCGAGCGCCTCAGGAAGAAGATTCCTGCCAAGATGATGTGGTATTCTCCTATAATACCACGGTTGAAACGTTTGTTCCAAAACAAAGAGCATGCCAAGGCGATGCGATGGCACAGAGAAGACCGTAAGAAAGACGGAAAGTTGAGAGTACCCGCTGACGGGTCGCAGTGGAGAAAAATCGAAAGAAAGTACGGGAAGGAGTTTGCAGATGACGCAAGGAGCGTATGGTTTGGTCTAAGCGCAGATGGCATTAATCCTTTTGGGGAGCAGAGCATCAAGGACGCTGCTCTTAGGAAGATGGCGGTTGCATTCAAGAACCACAAGAATCGTGAATGGGACAAGTACGTCAAGGGAGGAAGGAAGACTCTAGTATTCGAGGGAACACTAGAGAACCAACGTGCTCATTGGGACGATTTCATGAAATTCAAGGATTCGGAATTAGCTAAGGAACGGTCGAGAATAAACAAGAAGAATGCTGAAAAAAAGGATAAGTTCCATAAGCTGGGGCCAGGTGGCTATGCGGTGGCAATGCCTAAGTGGGATAAGTCTGAGAAAGAGATGGAGGATGCAGGTGCCACTCCGGTTACTAAGAGCTGCCCCCCCAGGGTCAGGACTTGGTTCTATGCGCATGGGGGGAGTTGGACCCGAAGACAGGCAATGTTTCGACGAGGGCAAGTCTGAAGGGAGCCGACGATGCGATACTTGTTGCAATAGAAGAGGCACGATCGGGGGTGTTCCATCCCAATAGAGAGAACGACAAGCTTACGCGTGCCCTGGGATATCCTGAACACTCGGGAAGAACACGAGGCAAGGGCGCTATTCCGTGGTATGAGGGGTTCTCAGACTGGAACACCGACTACAGAACCCGTGCGAGAAAGAAGATTGCGGAGGAGAAGAAGAGGAAGATGGAGGAGGAGCAGAGGAAGCAGGACTATGAACGCCTTCAAGGCCTAGAAGCAAGTCAAGCGGAATTGGTAGTCAAATTCCAGCGGCAGCAGGAGCAGATCGACTCACTTACCCAGCAAAGGGGGTCTCAGCAGCTGCAGCAGGTAGCGAATGATCCAGCATTGGATAGCACCGCCCCATCCATGCTTAGAAGCAGCGTGGGTTCCGCCCCGGACGACGCAATGCTGGGTAGATACCCCGTGGATGACATCACGGAGAACACTAGCTGCGAGCTACACGTCAAAATGAAGAACATATCCATGAAGGTGGCGGACGCCGTTGCTTTTACAAATCCCCCCGAGGCAACCTTCCATTGCAACCCGATTCCGGCGGGCTATGCTCGTGTCTTGGTTGATGAGGTGGTGGACCCATATTCGGAGCTAGAGCTTGACTATCCTGGAGGTGACGACGAGCACTTTCTCGGAGACGCCAAACATCGTATCATCCTATGGAAAAAGGATTGCATCATCATTCGAAGGCCACCGACACCGCGTCAGCCGACTCCTCGTCGAAGTCCGCCACCGAGTCAGCAGTCTCCCACTCCTGCAAGTCCACCAAGTCCGGCAAAGTGTCAGGCCACTCCTCCTCCAAGTCCGGCAAAGTGTCAGGACACTCCTCCTCCAAGTCCGGCAAAGTGTCAGGCCACTCCTCCTCCTCCAAGTCCGCCACAGCGTCAGACATCCACTCCTCCTCCAAGTCCGGCACAAGCTCAGGCCACTCCTCCTCCAAGTCCGGCACAGCTTCAGGCGGCCACTCCTCCTCGTCCAACTCAGCCCCGTCAGCCGTCTCCGCCGCCTCAGCAATCACAGAAGAGACACCCCGCAGCTATGGTGCATAGCGGTACGAGTCGAGGTAGTACAGGAAGTACAGGCGGAGGCAAGCGATATAAATATGGTCCAAGCCTCACGCCTCTTCCGCAGAGGGCTTATGACAGGTCCGAGGAGGAAATCTCAGCCATATCCAAGTCCGAGGTGGAAGCCCATTTTGCACCGAAACCGCCGACACCGCCAAGGGAGAAAGTGCCTGAGGAAATGATTGACCACTTCATTCGTATGGCTCAACCACCAGCTCCCGAGCCTGTTGACACAGACTATGAGCGCCACATCAGGAAGTTAAATCGAGCACGTGTACGTAAGGAGGCGAGCTCGGGATCGAGCAAACAAGAAGCAGCTGTCAAAAAATGCAGGAAAACCATTCCCCAGCTGGGAGAACAGGCGGCGCAATCGATCCCCTTGCTTGTTGTGCTAACAACACGTGACAGTACGCGCGCCCAATATTATTGTGGGCAAACAGTTTACGTTCCTGAGGTGGGCAATGTGGTAATAACGGAGGAGCATATAATGCAGGCTGAAGTTCTCAAAATCACTGTTGGACAACTCCTCGAGATCGAGCCCATGCCTGTGCTTAGAGAGGATGAAATAAAATGAAAATATGTCTGGGGCCAACCTTTGGTCGAGCCAGACAAGTTCAAGAACCTCCCAACGAGAATGTATGAATTGCGTCAATGGTAGATGAACATTACCAAGATTTCCGATCGATTGTCCCTCATGGTGAATGTCAAGGAGGATCATTACTACCATGAGAAAGTTGTGTCCGTTGAGTATTCTGAACTGTTTCAGTTATACAATCAAGACGCACTCGACAAATCTATCGTCAGTCGCTATTGTCTGTAAGTGATTTCTTTCTGTAATTTAAGTCTCAAGCTAGCTGTACTGATCCTTATCATTACCTGTAATTATCCTCACTATATTCTTTTCTGTGGTATTATATGCAGGATGAAGATGTATGAAATGAGAAAAGGTGGACGCTATGGCATTGGGTTCATTGACCCAAACACCGTTAATGAATACACATGGAAAATAGATGAACGTCATCAAAAGGCCGTAGAGGACAGCATGCTAGAGTTCTTGAAGCGCCTCAAATACAATGAAGATATACTACTTCCTTACAACTTCCAGTGAGTCACACTGTCTTGTACTATAAATTCTCTGTTTTTGCCTACTAGCTAGCTACATGTTTTTGCTTACATATGCCCGCTTAATTAAGACATGCAAACGTGTGTGCATGCAGATTTCACTGGGTCTTGTGTATCATTAAAGTTGATGACGGAACAGTTAAAATACTGGACTCACTACTCAAAGTTAAAACTGACTATAACATCTTGTTTGGGATAGTCAACAGGTAATTTCAATCATTATTAACTATATATCTCGACCTATTTAGTTCGTCATTTCATGATATGAACTATTTAATAACCCCTTTATTCATTTTCTTTGTTGGCGGGCAGGGCTTGGGCAAGGTTCATCAGCGTCACGGATGGCGAATGGAAAAAAAAGCTTCAATGGTTTCGACCCAAGGTAAGTAATTAAGTAGTGCTAGCTAGCTAGCTAGCTGCCATCTCTTTAATTATCATGCTTGATTAATTATTATCTGATCAAATTCCATTCTCGTAAAGGCCCTGAAGCAGGCGCAGGGGACTGATCTGTGTGCATTCTGCGTTTGCGAGAACATTCGCATGATGGCGTCCGAAAGGAGCAGATCTCAAAGACAGGAATGGGTACGCTTGTCAGAACACTATTCACAATTTTTACACCATTATGGATATCTAGTCACACAACTAATACACATGCATATTGATCTCCTTCTTAACAGTTCAGAGAGGTGCGGGAGAAGCTCCTAGAAACGCAGTGCGTAGAAGCACTTCAAGAGGAAATAGCGGGATTTTTGCTCGACCAGGTCATAAATCCGAAGGGAGAATACTATTACCCACTACCGCCCCCATGAAAACCACTTCCAATTGTCATCGTGCTCCCAAGACACCAATTAGGCTAATGCCACTGGCTCCGAAGGCAACATGCATATGTAGGAGAAATTGTATATAGCTAGCTATACATTTGTGTATGTGTGAATTAATTAATATGGTGGTTTGTGAGACATTGATGATATATATATGCATGATTGGTTCTACTAGAAATTCTATTTATATATATATATATATATATATATATATATATATATATATATATATATATATATATAT
>NC_041383.1:4239211-4249209 GCF_002162155.2 Triticum dicoccoides | reverse complement strand
CTTTAGTGCCCACACTTTAGTGCCGGTTATGGAACCGGCACTAAAGGGCCTTACGAACCGGTGCTATTGCCCGGTTCTGCACTAGTGTTTCGGGTCCATAGTTATTAGCTAGATGGCTTCTTCTCTCTCTTTGAATCTCAACACAAAGTTCTCCTTCCTCTTCTTGGAGATCTATCCGATGTAACTCTTTTTGCGGTGCGTTTGTCGAGATCCAATGAATTATGGGTTTATGATCAAGTTTATCTATGAGAAATATTTGAATCACCTCTGAATTCTATTATGTATGATTGGTTATCTTTGCAAGTCTCTTCGAATTATCAGTTTGGTTTGGCCTACTAGATTGATCTTTCTTGCCATGGGAGAAGTGCTTAGCTTTTGGTTCAATCTTGCGGTGCTCGATTCCAGTGACAGTAAGGGAAATGACACGTATTGTATTGTTGCCATCGAGGATAAAAAGATGGGGTTTTTATCATATTGCATGAGTTTATCCCTCTACATCATGTCATCTTGCTTAAGGCGTTACTCTGTTCTTATGAACTTAATACTCTAGATGCAGGCAGGAGTCGGTCGATGTGTGGAGTAATAGTAGTAGATGCAGGTAGGAGTCGGTCTACTTGTTGCAGACGTGATGCCTATATACATGATCATGCCTAGATAATCTCATAACTATGCACTTTTCTATCAATTGCTCGACAATAATTTGTTCACCCACCGTAATAATTATGCTATCTTGAGAGAAGCCACTTGTGAAACCTATGGCCCCCGGGTCTATCTTTTATCATATAAGTTTTGCATCTACTTTTATTTGCATCTTTTATTTTCCAATCTATATCATAAAAATACCAAAAATATTTATCTTATCATATTATCTCTATCATATCTCACTTTCACAAGTTACCGTGAAGAGATTAACAACCCCTTTATTGCGTTGATTGTGAGGTTCTTGTTTGTTTGTATAGGTGCGTGGGACTTTTGAGGAGCCTCCTACAGAATTGATACCTTTGTTCTCAAAAACTGAGGGAAATACTTACGCTAGTTTGCTGCATCACCCTTTCCTCTTCAAGGGAAAAACCAACGCATGCTCAAGAGGTAGCAGAGTGCCACTGGGAAGGTAACACACGAACACCGCTGAAGACGCACGGGGCGGATGGATCCTCTAAACGGTACAAGCCTTGGCTCAAGCGGCCACTAAGCAGAACGTCCCGGGTTGCTCGGCCCTTAACAAAAAGATTAAAAGGGTGAAATTCACATAGGACATGATTATCAAGGGTGAGATTAGGGACAGATAAAAGATTATGAGTCACCGAGGGAACCCGCAAAACATCATGAAGAGGGAGCTGGCTAGAGGGATGACTAGTTAAAAGAGATGCCTGGCCAATGTGAGAGATGGGCATACCTACACCATTGGTGGTGTGAACCTGATCGTGCTCGTAGTAGGGCTGGTAGGGGGAGAGTTTGTGGAGCTCGTTCATCATGTGATCTGTGGCTCCGGTGTCCATGTACCAGGCTGGATCAATAGGATAGGACGACATGTACCCCTGGTCGATGCGCGGGTCCTTGCCCTTGGCGGTGATGTGGGCAGCCGGAGCCGCGGCGATGTGGGCAGTCGGGCGGCAGCGATGTGGGCAGCCGAGGCGGGGGTAGGGGACCAAAGTCTGCCATCGCAAATTGGCGCTCGTTGCCCTTGCCGTAGTTACCGATGCCAAGGAAGCTCCTCTGAAAGCGATGGTGACACTTGGAGGCGACATGGCGTTCACAACCACATAGCTGGCATACCACGCGAGTGTTAGGGCCCCCACCCAAGGTCGATGCAGGGGCAGGGTGGGCTTGCCAGATGATGGGGCAGGGGGCCGCTGGCCGCGAGAAACCTAGAAGGCCGCAGACTATGATGTGATGGTAGCGGAGGAGCGGCGAGCCTCGACGCACTGCTCCGTGAAGAG
This sequence comes from Triticum dicoccoides, assembly GCF_002162155.2. NCBI lineage: Eukaryota > Viridiplantae > Streptophyta > Magnoliopsida > Poales > Poaceae > Triticum > Triticum dicoccoides. The sequence continues at coordinate 4,247,269 of NC_041383.1, read as the reverse complement.
AAGTTGTGAGTAGAGCTCGTGCGGGGGCATCGCTGGCTTGGCATTGTGAACAGCCTCGACAAGATTGTCGTAGTCGGCATCGAGGCCTTTGATGACAAAGCCAGCAAACTCCTCGTCACTGAGTGGCCGACCGATAGAGGTGAGTGTGTCCGCAAGCACCTTCATCTTGTTGAAGTATGTCGTGGCGGAGGAGTCCAGCTTCTTAATTTCGGCGAGCTCGCTGCGAAGGGCCATCGAGAGGGAGGTACATACCTGGGCAAAGGCGTGCTCCAGGGTCGTCCATGTAGGGGAACGCAGCAGAAAACAAAAAATTTCTGACCTACGCACCAGCCCAGGACCACTATGGAGACTGCATACATGGTTTGATCTTTTCGTTACCGACTCATAGCGCAGCAGGAAGTAGAGTCGATGACGAACAGCGGTCCAGAACTAGTTCCTGCCGGAACCCAGACAGCCTTACGGCTCTACGAAACTCTTTTCGTGGGAGGGAGAGAAGAAGCCAGATAATGCATGGCATGTGTATGAGAGAAAAAGATGAGAGTGGAGGGCTGCCCCTCCACCTCTATTTATAGGAAATTCCAAGGGGTAGGGTGGTTTTACAAGAAAACCCAAAACCCACATGAAATGGAGTCCTTCCCAAGGACCTAAAGAGTGAAAATAAGGGACAAGTGGGGCCCCATGGATGAGCTGCACCCATGAACGTCCCACCCCTTGTGGGGGCCCCCAAATGGAGGTTCCCACCCTTCCATGTCATCCCTAGATCTTTTGGGCAAAGCCCCAAAAGGTGGCTTTCCATAAAATATCCCAAAAAGCATTTTCACTATTCACGACGACATTTTTCAGCGTCCGTTCGAACTGAAAATATTTATGTGGGCTTAGAACATTTCCAATACCCACCAAAATGATTTTCAACGCGTTCCGAAACAATTCCGATTTAGTGATTTTCATCTGCGGAAAGCATCTGAAGTGGTTCCGGCAGCTCCGGAGCATATCCAGTTATTATCCCGGAAAATTCCAGAAAGCTTCCAGAATGATTCTGGCACCCTCCAATAATTATCAGGCATGTGCCGAAACCAATTTGACTCAATGGTATCCCCTGAAACAACTTTTCAGTTTCACCGAAACTCATCCGATGACTCTCTCTGCGGAACCTTTTTCGCTGTCCGAAACTTTTTCGGTGATTTTCTCTCCGACTCCTTGTCTAGTATTCAACAGATAGATGACCCTTAAGCGTGTGACCCTATAGGTTCGGTGAAGTGTAGACATGACCGGAACCCTTTCCGATCAATGATCAACATCTGAGCCGTGGACACCCATATTGACCCCTATACCCACACGAAAGAATATTCGAGTGAACCTCCAGTTGTCGTGTGCAATTCCTGTTGCTTCGCGATATGTTACAAATACCCGAGGTGAGACATGTTGGCATTCCCATGGATCAACAACTTTTCCACTATGCTAGTTACCTCATTACCGGTATTGTTCTCTTTTCTCGTTACTGTGTTCCAGCATCCCCGTGATCAAATCACAAAGTGTCTGGCCAGACGATGATGGATACCGTAACACCAAGAGGGCCCAGAGATTTCTCTCCGTCGTCGGAGGAGCAAATCCCAATCTTGATCTATTAAGTTACTTGACATACTTTTCCATGAACCCGTAAGCCGCCGTAATAGCCACCCATTTACGGATGGCGTTTAACAAACCCCAAAGTTCATGAAGCAAGCATGAAGAAACTCTATACTCTCATGGTCTAAGGAATCATGCAAACGTTAACCATCTCTATGTTATTTACCATTAACTTGTGACGAATGAATCTCATAGCATAACATCAAACCGGGTCGATTCAACACAAATGTTCTCTTAACATTGTGCCCTCAAAGTTGCTGGCATAGACATGCCCATGATTGGGAAAACATAATCATCATGCAACACTTGAGCTAGTCTTAGAGGCATGACTAGGAATATATTTTACCATTTATTATTCCACACGTGCACATGGGTTTTCCCCAGAGCATTTATGGATATACGGGCTCGGGAACCACAACAATTATAGAATGGAACATAAACATAACTATGAACATGGAGATAAATAATAGCATTTATTATTGCCTCTAGGGCATATCTCCTACAGACTCCCACTTGAACTAGACTCAATAATCTAGTTTAACGCTAATGCACTTCACACCTGTGGCACACCGGTGTAAATATGCTTCACTTGTGGTATAGCCTGATGTCCAACGGAACTGACGACTTCAGCTCCGTGTGTATCTCTGTATATCCTCGCGTTTTCACGCTTTCACAAAATTCATATTTTGTGTGGACCTGGCTTTGTATATATGTGAATCATTGGTCGAAACATGATTCCTCAGACTGATTTATGGAGAAACTACCTGCAGTAGTGTCCCATTGTCAAAAGCCATCTTGGAACCATACCAAGTTCATGAATGAACTATATGATTCAACATCTTGTTTGTCGCTTCTAAAGCGTCAACATACTTAGTCATTTGTTATAGAATTCGCCACAGTATCCTGTTGGGAATAATTTCCAACTACCGTGCCACCATATTGTGTATTACACAAAACCCTTAACTTAAATCGAAAATCGCATGGAGAAAAGATGAAGACTGTATCGATGTAACATTTTACAACAAACTCTTCATGATCTCCGCTTGCGAGAAAACATATCATCAACACTTACTCTAGTACTCAATGACATCTTTCACTGTTGTCCCATGATCAGTACTTTGATCACTTTAGTATCCATACTCGCAACACCTTGGGGGTATTGGACATATCTGGTTGTTTTACATACCATGGAATACATGATTAATCCAAACACAAAAGTGTGTGGAATCTGCATCATGTATTTTGCTCATCAGTGTTTTGGGACACCGAGTCTTGCAAAAAACTCTTCCATGTGACTCCGGCAAGAATCACTCCTTGGTGGTTTTAAATGGTAAAAGGTTTTAGCACCTTGTCAATATGTATTCATTGCTTAGCCCTATTAGGTAAATCAATCGCCATAGATCTTTATGCCTAATATTGAGGCTATTTAGCCTAAGCACTTCATCAAAAACTATTTTCAAATGAAGTCCTAATTCGTGTCAAGAAATTTATTTCCAACTAACAATGTGTCAAGCACATAAGGTTTTTAGAAATATTATTACGCTCCCACTTACTTTCTTGAATTACAAGCATCTTTGTTAGCCATTGATGAAGTCAAACCCCTTTGACCATTTCATCAAAGCACAAAGCTTCCAACTCCATTTTGCTCTCTTCTGTCCATCGCTGGAACTCTAAAGTTTGCACCCTTACTAGCATCCTCTGGATAGACAAAATGCCTTCGACCATAACACATGCAAGTCCTTGGTTTCATTTCCATCAGATGGAAATCCTATTGTCATCCATGTTTCATATCTCATGATTGAAATATGTATTAATTGCTAGTTCAACGCGAACCGACTTTAAGCATCGCTACGATGAAAACAACCTCATCGTAGTCAACTCTTGAACTTGTTATTTGAGCTTTATGGATAAAACATTTTTATCCGTATCAGTTTTAAGTTCCATAAATATTCGTTAGACTCTAAGTCTTTCGAAAGGTGTATCAAGGTTTTAATCTTGAATCACTTATATGGATACTAATTCGGGTTGTATTGGCATTTAGCCAATTCCGGAGTCAGGTCCCATCAACGCTTCCTTGTTTATCATAGGTATAATGTTGTCTAACAATAATATCTCATTTGTGCACCTGAGAGGTTTGCACGAGCCTTGCCTACGTGGTTCAGCTGCAAGTTCGACCGAAGTTCATACATTTTATTGTAGAGACTTTCGTATCAGTCGCAGTAAGAAACTCTGGAATTACTTCCAAGGTCTCATTCCTTTGATCTCATGACGAAGATACTGTTTATCTCGTCGAGTTGCACTATTCTCCCACTCACCTTTTTGAAAGAACTATTATCTTTAAAAGCACACCGTTTCGTGGTAAAACTATTTGTCTCAGTATACAGAGGGAGGAATACCCAACATTTTGGTATAACCTACAAAGTAGCACTTGTCTGATTTGGAATAGGTTTGTAACCTTGTACACAAGCCCCATATTCCAAATGTTAACAAAAGATATAACATGGTTGGGCGTACCATACCATGCCGTCATTTCAACAGACCTGATGGAGCTCTTTTTAGTGTCATCTTTGAAAGTGATAATGGCAAACTTGTTTATGTCATCTTTGAACTTACCATGTCATAAATGGTATGATTACATCTTCACAGACATTCCACTCATAGTGGTGTTCTGGGAGGTGTAAGTTATGAAACTCTTTTCACAATTCATCAGACATTTGCTAAACTTGTAACTGAGATATTCCTTTATGCAATCAAATTGTAGAAACGTAATTACCTTGTTGCATTAACTTCTACTTTATTTTTGAAAACCTTTTGAATGATTCCAAAAGATCCAGACTTACGTCTCATCAAGCAAATATCCATATATCTACTTGAGTCATTTCTGAAGATATATAAACCCACTACTTGCAACGACATTTATTTAACTACACACATCATGATGTATGATCACCAATAAGTTTGTTGCTCGTTCCTTATGGCCTATGGACGGTATTTCAGTCAGTTCACTTTTCGGAGGAAATTTGCAAGTGTCAGATGATTCGAAATCAAACGACTTCAAAATCCATCATAGTGGGATTTTTTCATGCGGGTTTCTCCAATGTGACCAAATGCAGTGCCACACATGTGTGGTATTTTCATAGTCTTGCGACATTTAGCGTCAGCGTTATGGATGTATCATTTTACCATCAATATTCTTAACATACATCCCATCTTGGATGGAAGCATGGCCCTTCATGTTATTCATAATACTGAACATCAAAAGTTCTCTTATGACCAACCTTTTTGCAAGAAACCTTATGCAAAGGGCTAGAGTGTAAGAAACTCTAAAATGAATTATGAAAGAAAATACATAGGTAATACATCGATGGAAGGTATAGTAACGTTTACTATGTTCCCAACACGTATTAAAACCTCGTTCCTGGCTAGTCTTTTTAGGCCATAGTAGCTCTTACATTGATTCGCAATGGAATGCAATCGAGCAGGTATCTTTGTGATTAACTCACAATACCCAAGAATTAGTGATTAACATGTTTAACCATAATTCCCAAGAACTATATCTTTGACCAGCCTTCTATACATCAAAAACTTGTATGACATTCATACATGAGCTGGATATTCCAGTCATCTTTCTTTCTGCGTTTATACTTCTAACAGTTTAACTTTTAGTATTTCTCCTACTCGCAAAAGAAGCACCCAACTTAAGAGTGGAGTTAGCCCCGGACTTCCTAGGCGTGTAAGTGACACTAAAACCCTTTGGACACTTCCTTTCTCTTTAAGTTGTTGTTTTATTTACCTTTCATCATATGACAGGCGTTCTTCTGGATCCCTCTCTTATCAGTCTACTGCATAGTAAACACTTTAATAATAATTTGCAAACAAACATTGCTTTGTTTGTATCTGAAAAAGATTTTCAGCTCCATGAATATCACATAACTATCCCAAACTTCCGAAGTTCGGGTCTCATGGAAGCAAACATATTGCACTTGACCGCAACGGAATTCTAGCTTTTGTATCGAAGGACGAGAGTCTCATCATCCATAGCATTTAGCGGGAGTATATGGAAAGCATGCGATAGGACAAAATCCTTCTCGACTACTTTGAGGACAATCCTCACATTATGTTACCACTCGTAAAGTTTTAACCAGATATTTAACAACTATTCAATTTTAACAGGGAAGTTGGAAACGTGAGCCATTATTCTATAACTATTTTGCAAGAAACACTTAGACAGTGTTCATAATTAATTGCACTGAGAATTAAGCATGTTAATTCAATAGTGCGCTCCCACTCAAATCAATATCTCTCATAATTGATTTAGAGTGGTTCAAGATCCATATTTCTATTCCATGCCATTGACGGGTTCATCACTGATGACACGAATTTCAATCGGTAGGCCAACTTGCCGATCACATCTCTATGTGATTCTTGTTCATCTTTCGATGGGCGTGTTCCTAGCTCAGGACTCTCCTGCCTGAACATCAAAGGCAACCAAGTGATCTTGTTGCGATGTGTGACCTCACCTGCCTCATTTCTATCGATTCGTTCGTGCTCATGTGTACATGGCGCACCCCGAAAAGATACGAATTTCAGACGGTGCTACACTTGGGAGAACACTAACTACTTGATATTTTTGTGAGAGATCACCCTAATAAAAAGCGACTACCGCGCAATCAAGAAGGGTGCATCATAAGGGATAAACATCTCAGGCAATCCATAATAGCATGATATGGTATAGCCCTTTCTGATGGAGAAGTCTTTCATTTCTTCGTCTTTGGCATTTGCGTCGTCGTTCACCGTCGCTAAGATTACCACCACCTTGTCGATGCACCGGATAATATTGCTATCTCTATAGCTAATAAAAATAATTGCATTAATTAAGGTTGACACACAGGTCATTAAAGTGACAATCATATGGCTCCAGCCATCATGCTGAATCATGACACACAGGTCATGTTAATTTACATTATATAGTCATATCGTACATAATCAAATTATTATGAGCACTGCTATACCACATCACATGCAAACCATCCTGCAAAACCAAGTTAGACGCCTCTAATCGGTTCATACAAAAAAAGGTTTTACGTGGCTTCTAAGGTTTCGAAACAAACCGAAGCTACCAACGTCCATCATCAAGTATGATTTATTCAAGTCGCTAGATTAACTTTGCAGGGTGTATGAAACACGAGATAATAAAATCTCGAGCCCCATACTGAACTTCGTCATACGCATGACCCCCGTGCAGATCATATCTGCATTGCCCTTTCGCCTGCTAAATTTCATCTTTCTTTTTAACTATGGAGGAATTCAATGAACTGTTAGCACTTCGTTGATCAATCAAGATCGCAGATTGCCAGAACATTGAACTCCACCATACTGTTATCAAGATCAGAAATATGCAAATTCCAGGGAAGCAACAAGAACATCGGGTAAGAGATTTCATCTGTCACCGGCATAAATAATTTTCAGCAATAGATCTCATCTACTACCTAATTATATTATGCAATACCCATACATCTCTATGTATTCTAGATCGCAACCTGCATCTACGCATAACACGGCTCGTGATGCCACTTTAGGGGAACGCAGCAGAAAACAAAAAAATTCCGACCTACGCACCAGCCCAGGACAACTATGGAGATTGCATACATGGTTTGATCTTTTCGTTACCGACTCGTAGCGCAGCGGGAAGTAGAGTCGATGACAAACGGCGGTGCAGATCCCCGCAGCTAGGATTTACAACCTCCCAACCGCGAGGATGTATACCCTCATCCGCCCACGGACAACCCTCTGGGAGGCGGTCGGACAGTCCCTCGGACGGTGTCGCGGACAGCCCTTCGGGAGGACCCTCAAAACTCGGACGGTCACTCGGACAGCCCTTCGGGAGGATTCACAGAACTTGGACCGTCATTTGAACAGCCCTTCGGGAGGCACTCTGTGACGCCCTCAATTCAATCGTACACTAATCATACACGCAAATGTGTACGATCAAGATCAAGGACTCACGGGAAGATATCACAACACAACTCTAGACACAAATTAAAATAATACAAGCTTTATATTACAAGCCAGGGGCCTCGAGGGCTCGAATACATCAGCTTGAATACAAACGAGTCAGCGGAAGCAACAATATCTGAGTACAGACATGAGTTAAACAAGTTTGCCTTAAGAAGGCTAGCACAAAAGCATCTACGATCGAAAAGGCAAGGCCTCCTGCCTGGGAGCCTCCTAACTACTCTTGGTCGTCGGCGTCCGTCACGTGGTAGTAGGCACCCTCGGGGTAGCAGCCATCGTCAAAGGTGGCATCTGGCTCCTGGACTCCACCATCTGGTTGCAACAACCAGAAAGAAGAAAGAAGGGGGAAAAGGGGGAGCAAAGCAACCGTGAGTACTCATCCAAAGTACTCGCAAGCAAGGATCTACACTACATATG
>NC_041383.1:4235064-4238748 GCF_002162155.2 Triticum dicoccoides | reverse complement strand
AGAGATCCTTTCTCGACTCCCTGCGAGAAAGCAATCCCAGAGCCATACTATCCAGTTATCATCACAATCAAATCCTCATCACCATCCAGTTCTCATCACAAGTATCCAGTTCTAGTTGTATCGATCGGGATACAACTCCAAGTGTCCGTTACCGTAGGACAGGCTATCGATAGATGTTTTCTTCCCTGCAGGGGTGCACCAACTTACCCACCACGCTCGCTTAACTCCGGCCGGACACACTTTCCAGGGTCATGCCCGGCCTCGGCCAAACAATACGCCGCAACCCGACCTAGACTTAACAGAGAGGTCAGCACGCCGGACTAAACCTATGCCCCCAGGGGTCATGGGCCATCTCCCCAGAAACTCCTGCACGTTGCGTACGCGGCCGGTGAGCAGACCTAGCTACCTCCTTCAACAAGGCAGGCGCTTGCGCAGTCCAACCCGACGCGCGCCACTCAGTCGCTGACGTCTATTAAGCTTTGGCTGATGTATACGACGCAGAACGCCCATACTATGCCCACGTGATGGTTAGTGCTATCAGGCCAGAGGCCCCTTGGATCAAATATCCAAATCGTAGTGGATTAGGAACGCGCGGTAACAAGCAGAGATTCACGAAAGAGGTGACCCCGTTGCCCCATCTCGAGGACTTGCGGCAAGGGCTAAGAATGCCCGGCCACGCCTCGTAATTATCTCACGGGCACCTTCCAGGTCAACCCGTCTCCACATCACTTTCCAAGTAACAGTTGTAAAGTCCAAGTATCCGTGTGTCCAAACATCAAGAGGAAAACCCAAGGAATCACCCTCGGTGGGTTCCACTCAATGTAATCATCAAGGTGAACGTAGAGGAATCACCCTCGAGGTTCACACTTGAGGGGTTGCACGACAGAGTCGTATCGGAAGTGGTTAAAGAGGACATCACCCTCGATGACCACGACCGAATAGCTACACTACAGGGTTAACATCAGAAGTGTTGTAGAGGTCTCACCCTCGGCACTCGATAGTATCCCAGTAGTGTCGAGCAACTAAGGGGAAAGTGATGTGCGGTGCCGGGGCCTGGTCTTCGATCCCGTTGATCGGGTCTTCAAATGATGAAGCAGGGGTAACAAGGACAAGGTGGGGGTCACTGATGGATCACTAACCAACCTATACTAAGCAGTTTAGGATAAGCCGGTAAGGTAACAATAAGCAGGTTACAAAAGGAGGCTATGCATCAGAATAGGAGCAAACAATAACAATAGCAAAATCTAATGCAAGCATGAGAGAATGGAATGGGCGATATCGGGATGATCAAAGGGGGGGCTTGCCTGGTTGTTCAGACGAGACGGAGGGGTCATCGGTGACGTAGTCAATCACAGGGGCATCAGCATCATCAAGGGGTCTACCGAAGAGAAGAGGGGGGAGAAACAGTAAATACATAGCAAGCAAGTGCATAACAAGACAACAGGTAGAGCTAGACGTATTGTAACGCGGTGCTACACGATACCGGTGAAGGGGGAAGTCCGCCGGGAATGTTTTCCCGGTTCCGGACCTATGTCAGACAAAAGACCGGAGGGGGAAAGTTCCATGTTCAGATAGTTAGAGGCCTCTGACAGGTAAACGGACCATGTTTTCGGATTCCTCTCGTCGTTCTAAGCAACTTTCATGTATAAAACTTTTTCATCCGAGTTACGGATTATTATCTATGATTTCTAAAGTTTTAAACAATATTTTAAAATTCTGGATTTATTATTAATTCGAAAATAAACTGCAATTTGCCATGGGTACACGGAGTGTACCCACATGGGGTTATGATAGGTGGGGCCGGTCAAAGTCAACAAGTCAAAGTTGAATGGGTCAAAAAGTGAACAGTGCATGTGGGTCCACATGTCATATGCTATACCTATAAACAAATAAATAAAACAAACCTAATTAATGGGGGACCAAACGTCATCTGTTACCAGACTAATTTAGCACCACCTAGCTCTAATCAACAATGGCCGGCCTGGTTGCACGGCCAGCCTCACGGGTGTGTACACAAACGCACACATAGCACATAACCAAGCTTGGATGGGGCAAGCTCTCTGGTAGTCTCGTGGGTTTCTTCACGGTTCAGTTTCGTCAGTTGTTTCTTCAGCAAACAACCTTGCAGCTACGAGCCAGAGTGACCAGCAAACAGCAGCGGTAGCAGTTAAGGAAACAGCAGCGACGGCAGTAGCTATGCAGCGGCAGTAGTAGCAAGAAACAGCAGTAGCAAGAAGGCAATAACATGGCTCGGCAGCAGCAGTAGCAGTTAGTAGCCGAGCAGCAGCTAAGCAACAAGCAGCAGGACGAGCAGCGGCAGTGCATCAGCAACCGCAAAGCAGCAGCCGAGCAAACGCACGCGCATCACGGCGCCAACATGGCCGAGCTCGGGGACAGCCGCGCCAGGCAGCGGCGGGCGCGGACGGCGTCAGGCGCAGCAGGGCGCGCGCGGATGGGGATGGGACGGCTCCGACCAGGGCAGGCGACGACCGGCGAGAGGGCGGCGCAGGCGCGGCCGGTGAACAGGGGGCCAACATGGCGTGCGGCGACAGTTGCCGCGGCGACGACAGAAGGTAGCAGCGAGTGGGGGCGCGGCGTCTAGCGGCGAAATACGGCCTAAATCAGAGGAAGAATCAAAGGGGATCGAAGGGAATCGGACGAGGTGGCCTCACCGGGCCCTGTAGTTGTGCAAAGGCGAGCTCGGGGGAGGCTCGGTGGAGCGAATCGACGGCGGTGATGGCTGTGGCGGGGAAGACGGCTCGATCCCAAAGTTTGACGGTGCCCCGACTCGAACCGGTGGTTGTAGTCGAAGTAGACGAGCCCGACGCGTCTCCTGACTAGGTTTCAGCCCGCGGGAAGCTCGGTGGCCGCGACAACGATGGGGCGGCGGCGACTGCGTCTTCGGGCGCGGACGAACTCGAGGGGGAGAGAAACGAGCGAGGGGAACGGGCGTGCTAGGGTTACAGGGGAAGAGTGAGGGGGCACAGGGGCTTGCTCTTATCCCCTCCGTGGCGCAGCAGTGCGCGGAGGCGAGCTCCCAGCGGCCATGGCGCCTCGGCCTTCTCCTGTTGCGGGAGGAGGTCGAAAGGCTGACCAAATTGGGCCAGGCCATACCGTATGCACTAGAGCCCCACATGCACAGTAGTTTAGGTCTTTCATCTTTCCATTTTTATTTTTATTTTGTTTCAGATTCTGCTCTGTTTTGCATTTTTAATAAATAGCAATTGTATTTTGTTTAACCTGAAACTTGACACCTAAATACCATGCGATGCTATGAGCTAGCACAACAAGTTCTATCTTATTTTGAAAAGTGTAAATATTTATTTAAATTGAAAAGGATCAATTAAAAGCTGTTGGTCCAATTTTAAACAGGTTAAGGGGGTACTTTAGTAATTCCTATAATATTGGTTTATTCAACACAATTAGTTAGTGAATTTTTGCAAACTAGCGAACATTTTTGTTTTACCGGTTGAAGAATTAATAGTTTGACTTTAATTTAAATTGAATTTGAATTCAGTTTGGTTCAAAGTGAGATTAGAATCTTAACAGCGATGACATGGCACCATTAGGGTGTGTGGTTACTGTAGCTTTATTACCGGGGTGTTACAAATCTCCTCAACTACAAGAAATCTCGTCCCGAGATTTAAGAGGTGGAGTTAAAGGGGAAGGTTCTGGTTACAAAAT
>NC_041383.1:4221139-4234354 GCF_002162155.2 Triticum dicoccoides | reverse complement strand
GGGGGGGGACTCAGGAAGGGCGAAGCTCAATACATGTTAGGTACCTGGGGGGCTATCTCAGTGTACGAGGCATCTCTCGAGTTGAAATTTAAGAAAGACATCGAGAGCAAAGCAAGAAGCTGCAATAAGAAGCTTTAAGCGGGTAGGCAATCATTTGTTGCCTGAAACAGAGGGCGAAAGGGGGTTCAGTGCAATGGGAATAAGTATTGCGTCTGACACCATAATAAATCACTAGGAAGGTGGCTCATGATTCTCATACGAAGTCAAGCGGGTGGAATAACTTTGGAAATAGGGATGCATAGGTGAGTCAGGTTTCGATCATGTACAACTGTGGGTTATGGGCCCACCATGTGGGTTAAAGGTAGGAAGGACACTGACAACTTGCTAGCAAGGCATGTCAAAGGATAGCCTGTCAGTTATGTTGGCAACAATGTTGGTACCAAGGGCGAGGGACGAAGAGAACCATTTTCCTGCTCGTAATACGAGGCGGACCAATAGGCAAAGTTCTCGTCCATCGGTGGTTACCGGAATGTCATGAGCAATAGTAACAGGGTCACACTGACAGAGTTGTAAACCGAGGTGTTTCCATAAGCAGGGAATTATTTCTGCTTATAACATATATAGATCACAAGAAAGGTTGAGTAAACCAATGGAAAGGAAAATGTGTTTATTATGATAACCAGACCAATGGAAAGGAAAGATGTTTATACCCAAGTGTTAGAGTATAACTTTCCCAAGGAAAGGCAGAGCATGATATGGCTCCAAGTATTGAGCCGTTTAGACAGGGGGCAAGGAATTTATGAGGTTTACCCATACAACGGTGTTTGGATAATTGATCAAGAACAGTTAGCATTGCACTCCCAATGTTCTTGTTGATGATCAGAGTACCACACACTTGCTTCGGGATAGTGTTGACATGGCCATCGGGGAAATGTCAGACTTCGGATACACAAAGGATCCATCGGAACAACTTATAAAATAAGTCATACAATTTCAGCAAGGAAAAGATGAGGATGGGGCACACGGGCTCAGAAACAATTCATCGAGGGGGGTAAGGATGTTATTTCTCATCATGAATTCGGTTGATAACCTTGAAAAGTTTGGAATGATGATGATGATCACGACACATTTGTCGAGAGGTTTCATGAAGATGTAATCGATCAACGACGACATTAAGCAAAAGAAATGATGAAGTGTAAGGTTAATTGAATCGCGAGTACGACACAAACTCGAAAGCAAGCTTGCTCTTCATGGCAAAATGGTATGACGAGGAAGATCGACATAAGCTTAGCTCGTCGTCGAAAATTGTGCTCCGGAAAGGACCTGGTAGCACAGTTAAAATTTAGCATGATAATGATATAACCGATCAAGCTAGGAATGATGTGATGGAGTATCATTCCAATGAGAATTCACAAGTGGTAGTGCAATGACACAATATACTTGAGATAACAAGGGGCAATACTTGAGGTAGATCAAAAATAGAGGTTAGACATATGAAATGATCTGCAGAAGACAAGTATTTTAACTTGTCCAGGAAATGGAGTTAAGGAGAAACTATGGTCGGAACCACGGTTACGAATGATCAAACCACCGATACAAGATGAACTTATAAGAAAGGGTAATCATATTTACGAGCAGCTTCCACGATAAGTTCTACATCGGGTCCATGGGCATGAACACAAGGGTTCAAGGTCGACTCCCACTTTTTCAATGCATAACCTTTCATTCACTCCTCGTTTTTCAAAGAAAATGTAGTGCAGAGGATTTATCTGGCGAAGTACCAGAAGAGTAAGACTCGTGAGAACTCTCGGGTTCACTCGGATTACGGAAGGCATAAGTTCAACCCATAGGGGCATCTTTACGAATCTATACCACCATCAACCAAGCAAAAAGATACGAGTTCGAAAGCAGAGTATCGAAGTCAAAGCAGATGATACAATATACTGAAGGTATTATGTATCAGGGAAATACTGATAAGATTTTGGATGTGAAGGACACTGTCGGATAACAACCCAACAATGGATCTGGCGATTCACGACAGAGTTGATGTGAGTATCGGTAATCAATCAGATGAAGAAAGAATGCAAAGGCTTCGGATAATAGAAACATCTGAATAATTCGATGCTTAAATGCAAAGAAATCATGATTTCAAAAATAGAAGATCAGAAGCAGACGCTTTGATCAAAAGATAAGTAAGTTGAATAGCCTTAGGGATACAATCGACAACAAATCGATTGGTCGAGAAACAGCTCTTGGTCAAATGACGTCCAAGCCGGAAGGATGAATTCTATGATCCGACTGAGGATTGCGAGCATCCGCAACATATTGAATCAACGGACTCAAAAGGATAGTGACAGAGGATGTCAATGAAGATTACTTGAAATATGGAATTAACCATAATGCAAGCAAACAAGAATTTCAACAGCAACAGGTTGCTGAGGATTTTTGGAAGATCAGATAGTATTTCAAAGAATTTTGAGAATCACACGAACAACTGAGGATGAACGGATCCTCGGTGAGTGCGAGGAATTATTCGAAGGGGGGGTATTCATGGGGCAAAGAACTGCAAGGCAGTAAGCTCAAAGGATTCTCGAAACAATAGAGAATTTTGGGGCATCTTGCAATAACAAGAGCATCGAGGAATGATTGTATGAATGGCAAGTGTATGTAGTTTTCCATAGGGGTTGACGGTGGAAGGGAATCGCAAAAGTGACGAGCACAAGTTCTCGAGCGAACATCGGAGAGTATCTTCGAAGGCTTCTGGGGGAGCAGGTGATCATCTGGAAGGAAGGGGCTCTCCGGGAGGAAGTCATTGCGAGAACCTAGCGTTAGAGTTAGTAAAATCGTTTAACCCGAATAGACGAGAGATCAGAGTCCCAGAGTATAGACGAGGAATAAAAGATCCTAATACCACCCAATGGCGACGTGGGCCCGTAAGACACACAGCCAGTGTTAGTAAAAGTTTTTCAGTGACTAGACTCAACTTCGGCCAAGTAGTTGGAAAGGGGGCTACCTACAGGCAGTCGGCTCTGATACCAACTTGTGACGCCGTCAATTCAATCGTACACTAATCATACACGCAAATGTGTACGATCAAGATCAAGGACTCACGGGAAGATATCACAACACAACTCTAGACACAAATTAAAATAATACAAGCTTTATATTACAAGCCAGGGGCCTCGAGGGCTCGAATACATCAGCTTGAATACAAACGAGTCAGCGGAAGCAACAATATCTGAGTACAGACATGAGTTAAACAAGTTTTCCTTAAGAAGGCTAGCACAAAAGCATCTACGATCGAAAAGGCAAGGCCTCCTGCCTGGGAGCCTCCTAACTACTCTTGGTCGTCGGCGTCCGTCACGTGGTAGTAGGCACCCTCGGGGTAGCAGCCGTCGTCAAAGGTGGCATCTGGCTCCTGGACTCCACCATCTGGTTGCAACAACCAGAAAGAAGAAAGAAGGGGGAAAAGGGGGAGCAAAGCAACCGTGAGTACTCATCCAAAGTACTCGCAAGCAAGGATCTACACTACATATGCAACATTATCAACGGAAGGCTGTATATATGGACTGGGCTGCAGAAATGCCAGAATAGGGAGAAGGCCTAGTCCTATCGAAGAGTAGCATCTTCTCGAACCCACCATCTTGCAGCAACAGGAGGGAATAGAGTAGCATAAAGTAAAGCAGTAGTAGTGTTATCAACCTCGGCCAGAGATCCTTTCTCGACTCCCTGCGAGAAAGCAATCCCAGAGCCATACTATCCAGTTATCATCACAATCAAATCCTCATCACCATCCAGTTCTCATCACAAGTATCCAGTTCTAGTTGTATCGATCGGGATACAACTCCAAGTGTCCGTTACCGTAGGACAGGCTATCGATAGATGTTTTCTTCCCTGCAGGGGTGCACCAACTTACCCACCACGCTCGCTTAACTCCGGCCGGACACACTTTCCAAGGTCATGCCCGGCCTCGGCCAAACAATACGCCGCAACCCGACCTAGACTTAACAGAGAGGTCAGCACGCCGGACTAAACCTATGCCCCCAGGGGTCATGGGCCATCTCCCCGGAAACTCCTGCACGTTGCGTACGCGGCCGGTGAGCAGACCTAGCTACCTCCTTCAACAAGGTAGGCGCTTGCGCAGTCCAACCCGGCGCGCGCCACTCAGTCGCTGACGTCTATTAAGCTTTGGCTGATGTATACGACGCAGAACGCCCATACTATGCCTACGTGATGGTTAGTGCTATCAGGCCAGAGGCCCCTTGGATCAAATATCCAAATCGTAGTGGATTAGGAACGCGCGGTAACAAGCAGAGATTCACGAAAGAGGTGACCCCGTTGCCCCGTCTCGAGGACTTGCGGCAAGGGCTAAGAATGCCCGGCCACGCCTCGTAATTATCTCACGGGCACCTTCCAGGTCAACCCGTCTCCACATCACTTTCCAAGTAACAGTTGTAAAGTCCAAGTATCCGTGTGTCCAAACATCAAGAGGAAAACCCAAGGAATCACCCTCGGTGGGTTCCACTCAATGTAATCATCAAGGTGAACGTAGAGGAATCACCCTCGAGGTTCACACTTGAGGGGTTGCACGACAGAGTCGTATCGGAAGTGGTTAAAGAGGAAATCACCCTCGATGACCACGACCGAATAGCTACACTACAGGGTTAACATCAGAAGTGTTGTAGAGGTCTCACCCTCGGCACTCGATAGTATCCCAGTAGTGTCGAGCAACTAAGGGGAAAGTGATGTGCGGTGCCGGGGCCTGGTCTTCGATCCCGTTGATCGGGTCTTCAAATGATGAAGCAGGGGCAACAAGGACAAGGTGGGGGTCACTGATGGATCACTAACCAACCTATACTAAGCAGTTTAGGATAAGCCGGTAAGGTAACAATAAGCAGGTTACAAAAGGAGGCTATGCATCAGAATAGGAGCAAACAATAACAATAGCAAAATCTAATGCAAGCATGAGAGAATGGAATGGGCGATATCGGGATGATCAAAGGGGGGGCTTGCCTGGTTGTTCAGACGAGACGGAGGGGTCGTCGGTGACGTAGTCAATCACAAGGGCATCAGCATCATCAAGGGTCTACCGAAGAGAAGAGGGGGGAGAAACAGTAAATACATAGCAAGCAAGTGCATAACAAGACAACAGGTAGAGCTAGACGTATTGTAACGCGGTGCTACACGATACCGGTGAAGGGGGAAGTCCGCCGGGAATGTTTTCCCGGTTCCGGACCTATGTCAGACAAAAGACCGGAGGGGGAAAGTTCCATGTTCAGATAGTTAGAGGCCTCTGACAGGTAAACGGACCATGTTTTCGGATTCCTCTCGTCGTTCTAAGCAACTTTCATGTATAAAACTTTTTCATCCGAGTTACGGATTATTATCTATGATTTCTAAAGTTTTAAACAATATTTTAAAATTCTGGATTTATTATTAATTCGAAAATAAACTGCAATTTGCCATGGGTACACGGAGTGTACCCACATGGGGTTATGATAGGTGGGGCCGGTCAAAGTCAACAAGTCAAAGTTGAATGGGTCAAAAAGTGAACAGTGCATGTGGGTCCACATGTCATATGCTATACCTATAAACAAATAAATAAAACAAACCTAATTAATGGGGGACCAAACGTCATCTGTTACCAGACTAATTTAGCACCACCTAGCTCTAATCAACAAGGGCCGGCCTGGTTGCACGGCCAGCCTCACGGGTGTGTACACAAACGCACACATAGCACATAACCAAGCTTGGATGGGGCAAGCTCTCTGGTAGTCTCGTGGGTTTCTTCACGGTTCAGTTTCGTCAGTTGTTTCTTCAGCAAACAACCTTGCAGCTACGAGCCAGAGTGACCAGCAAACAGCAGCGGTAGCAGTTAAGGAAACAGCAGCGACGGCAGTAGCTATGCAGCGGCAGTAGTAGCAAGAAACAGCAGTAGCAAGAAGGCAACAACATGGCTCGGCAGCAGCAGTAGCAGTTAGTAGCGGAGCAGCAGCTAATCAACAAGCAGCAGGACGAGCAGCGGCAGTGCATCAGCAACCGCAAAGCAGCAGCCGAGCAAACGCACGCGCATCACGGCGCCAACATGGCCGAGCTCGGGGACAGCCGCGCCAGGCAGCGGCGGGCGCGGACGGCGTCAGGCGCAGCAGGGCGCGCGCGGATGGGGATGGGACGGCTCCGGCCAGGGCAGGCGACGACCGGCGAGAGGGCGGCGCAGGCGCGGCCGGTGAACAGGGGGCCAACATGGCGTGCGGCGACGGTTGCCGCGGCGACGACAGCAGGTAGCAGCGAGTGGGGGCGCGGCGTCTAGCGGCGAAATACGGCCTAAATCAGAGGAAGAATCAAAGGGGATCGAAGGGAATCGGACGGGGTGGCCTCACCGGGCCCTGTAGTTGTGCAAAGGCGAGCTCGGGGGAGGCTCGGTGGAGCGAATCGACGGCGGCGATGGCTGTGGCGGGGAAGACGGCTCGATCCCAAAGTTTGACGGTGCCCCGACTCGAACCGGTGGTTGTAGTCGAAGTAGACGAGCCCGACGCGTCTCCTGACTAGGTTTCAGCCCGCGGGAAGCTCGGTGGCCGCGACAACGATGTGGCGGCGGCGACTGCGTCTTCGGGTGCGGACGAACTCGAGGGGGAGAGAAACGAGCGAGGGGAACGGGCGTGCTAGGGTTACAGGGGAAGAGTGAGGGGGCACAGGGGCTTGCTCTTATCCCCTCCGTGGCGCAGCAGTGCGCGGAGGCGAGCTCCCAGCGGCCATGGCGCCTCGGCCTTCTCCTGTTGCGGGAGGAGGTCGAAAGGCTGACCAAATTGGGCCAGGCCATACTGTATGCACTAGAGCCCCACATGCACAGTAGTTTAGGTCTTTCATCTTTCCATTTTTATTTTTATTTTGTTTCAGATTCTGCTCTGTTTTGCATTTTTAATAAATAGCAATTGTATTTTGTTTAACCTGAAACTTGACACCTAAATACCATGCGATGCTATGAGCTAGCACAACAAGTTCTATCTTATTTTGAAATGTGTAAATATTTACTTAAATTGAAAAGGATCAATTAAAAGCTGTTGGTCCAATTTTAAACAGGTTAAGGGGGTACTTTAGTAATTCCAATAATATTGGTTTATTCAACACAATTAGTTAGTGAATTTTTCCAAACTAGCGAACATTTTTTTTTACTGGTTGAAGAATTAATAGTTTGACTTTAATTTAAATTGAATTTGAATTCAGTTTGGTTCAAAGTGAGATTAGAATCTTAACAGCGATGACATGGCACCATTAGGGTGTGTGGTTACTGTAGCTTTATTACCGGGGTGTTACACACTCTCAAAACAGCCCCTCGGGCACCCCAGCCCAGGGCGCCATGCACATGAACCAGGGACGTCACTCATATAGTTGTACTAGCACATAATCAGTGGCTATGCTCCTTACGACAGCTTGATGGGTCAAGTCCAAGTGATCACATGCTATGCAGAGTAAGGTGAGACGAGACTGAAGTTTCTGAACATGACTAGAATAATCTGTGTTGGTAGTTGTAGAATAGAATACTCTAGTATATTCTGTGAGCCATTGTTCATTAATCATTTAGATGTGCAATAACTTGGGTCGCGATATTCCTCACCCTGGATGAGAAATAGTTATTCTTCACTCCTCTCTTATTACATCAGTACAGCACATTTTTACACCCCGTAAATTTTGTCCTACGTTGGAAGTGAACAGGGAACTTAAGAAAATTTATATCAGTTGAAAACAGTATTTCACATGATGTAAAATTGTGAACATAAAAGTATTGTATAAAATACACATATAAATGTAAAATTTATGATTTAATCACTTATATCTTACTTTTCTTATACCGATTTTTGTGTAGTGAATCGATATGAATGTAATTATTCGTAGCCAAACGTAAATTCTAAAAGTAACTAACGTAAATTCTAAAATACTTTTTTTGGTTTCTGATGCACAATTCTCACTATAATGTTCACTTATAGTATGTCGACATAATTAGTGTAAATATATACTAGATAAAACTATTTTACAAGACAAACACAATGATACCATTTATACATGCTAAATTTACATAATTGTGTATATATTAGTGATCAAAGTTATGCGTTACAGACCGTGCAAAGTCAAGAGCGCCTTATATTTGGGAAGGAGGGAGTACAATAGAAGCTCGATGTTGCACACAATGCTTATCATCATACATCATCCCATATATTGTTTATCATTTCACATTCAACTTGACATATATCACAAAGATACACTCTTCATTAAAAATATATAGGGCCTAATACCATTTTTTAGGTTGCCTTTGACCATTGTTTAGAGCAATAATATATGACATGCATGTTACACAAAGCATACTGTCAAATTTATATGTGAAAGGGGCTTCGAATGATATAATTTTGTAACATACCTCTCATGTATTATTAATGTTACTAATGGTCAAAGACAATCTCAAAAAATGTACTAGACCATATATATCAGGATGGAGGGAGTACCATTTTTAATATTTATATATCATATGTGATTGTCGATATACTAATGGATTAACTTGAAATAGAATTGTATGTCACATTGGAAAACTTACAACAAAGGATGTCAGCAAAACCAGATTGGTCACGAAACCATGTATAACCATGTATGCACACCTCGCCATAACCTCACGGGAAACAAAAACGTGGATTTCTCATCTTATACCAGGGAGGGGCGCCTTAGGAATGATCACATTCAAACACGTTTGTGATTGTGTGAGCATTGAACCCGCCGTCGGCGAGGGTGGGAAGGAGAATAAGGGGCAACACAGATGAAATGACATGTGTTGAAATCAAGGATTTTGCCCTATTGGGTTCCTGAGTCATGGTTATTAGGTCAGGGGCATGTGGTATTTTTTTTCTCTCCTTGCAACACACATGCTCTTTTTCTAGTTATTATTTATGAAAACACATGATGGGATCCTCGCAAAAAAAAAGACACATGATGGGATGATATACAACAACACTAATGGACCCAGCAGACAGCGTTGTCGTTCCCCTATCAAGGATGTCGGCGATGATGTGTCGTCCTGCATGCTGGAGCTTGATGTTGGTGAACCAATGCCCCAGCAGCAATGAAGGCAAGTGCTCGGTGAGGAAGAGGCCAGCCAGCAGGTCAATGATCTCGTCAGCCTCGCGGTGGTATATATGTCCATTCCTCTTGCCCCTCGAACACCACCAGGCTCGTGATGTCGTTGCTCAGCACCGCCACCTTCTTGCTGACATACACCGCAGCAGTGTCTGCCGAGGCCGCAACGGAGCGGACTCGACCGACCACATCAGCGATCGAGACCGCCATGGTGGGGTCCTTGCCAAGCTTGAGGAGGGTCAGTGGCCCATGCCTGCGGCACAACTCCGAGATGGTGCTGAAGATGTGCTGGAGGTTGCCGATGATGGGGAGAGTCCATGGTCCAGGAGGTAGCTGCGGCTTTCTTGGGTTGTTGCTCCTGCCGCCGGCGAGCTTGAGAAGCCAAAGATATAATAGGATGGATAGGACTATGAAACATAATGTAGCCTCCATGGCACACATGCAGCTAGCTTAATTATGCTCAGTTCGTTGCTCAACCGAGTGATACATAATATAGTGAGCTAGCATGCGTACATATAGGAGGCAAGGTATAGACGGAACATGCGTGGAACATGGCCGAGAGACCTTTCAATGGGTAGAAGCCATAGCCGTCGGCCATGAGTGTCAGCGCATACGTACAGACAGAGATCATGTTGTGATCAAGGCCTGATTGTGATACGGCAGTACAATATTATAGGAACCTCGAATACACATGTCCCCACAACCCCACCTTCCTATGAGGGTATAATACGCGAGTCCAAATCAAACAGTGTGCATCTTATTCTATATACCTTAGATAGTGATCCCACTAATTTATTTTTACATGCATACATGTCATATTAAAAAATGGGATGAAATAAAGCCCACCCCAATATGCAACCATGCATGCGAAAAACACCCATCGCCACATGCAATGCATGAGAAAATATTTATAATTCTACTTATATTGAACCAATATTTTGTAACTATATATAAATATTATAAGCCGTATGTATTTATTAATTCTGATTCACATGTTGTTAATCAAAATATTTATATTTCACACTATCAAATCTCATTGAAATATATTGCAACCGATTTCTGCAGCAATGCGCGTGCTATCACCTAGTATTCATTAACATGGCAAGTCAATTTCCTACAATCACCTATGATTTTAGTTATAGATAATATAATTCCTACTTACGCAAACAGAGGAAGTTAAGACCCAATCCTATATGTGGTCTATAGCAGGGGAAAAGCGAGTCGATAGCCCATTGACAAACAAAACATAAATCATTTCACAACATTTGCTGTTGGTTCTGTTTAGTTTCTCGGTTTATATAATTTTCTAGGTTTTTGTTTTTCCTAGGTTTCATTTTTCAATTTCTAGTTTCCTGCTTTTTTCCTATTTCCTAATTCCTTCGTCTCATATTAATTGACGCTCAAATGGATGAATCTAGACATATTTCACTGCTAGATACATCTGTTTGAGGGTCAACTAATATGGGATGAAGGGAATGTTTTACCCTTTTAAGTTTCTTTTGAAATTCCATTTTATTTACATATTTAGTTTTAAATATATAAATAATTGGCCGAAATCATGGACATTATTTATAACATGTGAACACTATCGACCTATGGCCAAACTTTCTTTACGTAAATGGAATTTTTGTAAAATAAATGACCATTTATTAAGGGATGTGATTTTTTTGATAATTATACAACCATATTGAAAAAAATACATGAACAATTTATAAATTAGATGAACATTTTTTAAATGCATGAACACTTTTAGTTACAAGTATATATTTTTATTTTTTAAAATATGTGAATACTATGTTGTAGATTCATGATTTTTTTAAAAACCTCAAATACTTTTGAAAATGAAACGAAGTTTTCTTATAATATGACAAAAATTGTTCATAAAAACTTTTTTGATTTCTCAATTAAATACCGAATGCTAAAAATGTAAATATACAATATCTATCTCTGTTTTTTTATATGCACATGTTGTGGGCTCTATTTTTGCACGAACGTCCAGGTTTTTTTAAGCCTTGGCTCTCTTTTTGTACAAACGTCCAGGTTTTTTAGCCTCAGATGTGTCAAGCCAGGTGGTATCGTATCAACATCGATGTGCTAATGGGCATGTGAGCAGCACGGGTGCTAACGCCTTCAATAAGTGATGTATATTTTGCCCCCAGTTTGAATAGTATAATTCTATATATCAATATCTGAATTTGTGATTGGCATGGCCGGTCCCCTGGTTAAAATAGTAAAATGTGGCCAATCCTATTTGACGTCCCCAAATTGAGCCGGCTCGGTCTTTGCTATTTCCTTTGAGTTGCTACTCCAGCTTTTTATTTTTTGCTTTTGTGCTGAAGTTTTTTTTTCCTGTTTTTCCTGCGGTTTCTTTCATTGTGATTCTCAGTGTTTTTTGGTGGTTTCCTATCTTGGTTTTTGTTCCAGTTGCTGTTTCATTTAGCATCACTGCTGCAAGTTTTTCTGAGTTTTCTATTGTCATTTTTCGTTTCCACTTTTTTGGTTATCTATATCGTTTTCTTACCTTTTTTTGTTTTTTATTTTCCTTTTCTTTTCAAAATAAACGATGAACATTTTTTAATCATAGTGCACATTTTATTTTAACATTGTAAATATTAATTTAATACAAAGTGACCACTTTTTATTACAGGATGAGATTTTCTTACATGGTGGTCGGTTTTTAATTGCACCACGAACATTTTTTAAAATGGCGAAACAATTTTTTATACATAGTGGACGATTTTTAATACATGGTAAAGATTTTTTAAATACGTGATGAACATTAATTGGAAACCACAACGAACAATTTATTATGCTTAAATAATTCTAGATAAACCATGGCAAGAAAACCACAAAAAAAATGACCAGCACACGAATGTACCACCATCTCTCACAAAAGATAGTGAGGCTGACACTGGGAAGCCACATCGACCTGAACTGGGCCCCCGGCCCATCATCGCTAAAGTGTGCACCGCCTCTCATATATGACGTTAATGAGTGTTATATAGGTGGTCTCATAAAAAGTGGTCTATTGGCTGCTTCAAGATAATATACAAGCTTCTGAAGTTCATAATTTTATCAAAGTGGACCCAGTACGAAGGCCCACATGAAAGGCTTTAGGGTGAGCATAGCCAAAACTTTTCATTAGTAGATCTTCAGCTTGCATATTTTTTTCTCAAATGGCTGTTCTAGTATATATTGACAATATGGAATAACTACATTCTAGAATTTTATAGGGATGCCACATGGTTTTAGTTTTTGCGTGGTCCTAGATGCATATGAGCACATCCTTAGTGTCATTTTTATTTGCAAATCACCTTAGTGAAGTATTTGAATAAAATAGGATACTTGGTTCCACAACCGAAGGGCTTGAACTTGGTGGCTTCCCACAGGAAGATACTGGACAAATTCATATGAAAACTAGAGAACATGGAAGGTATATTACATTCGTAAAATAAGAGCGTGAAATGTTTTTTGAAAGTACTAATACGTTTGTGCTAGTGGCTATCAAGTTGTTCTTGCCAATACTCCCAATGATGTGGAAGGAAGCAAATCCATCTCGATGGTCAAGCCACCACTGATACCAGAATAATGCAACCATTTGAGCAACATGGAAGATGCACATAATGTTGACAATTGTTGAGGAGATTCCTGAATGTACAACTTCCGTCAAAGATTCCAAAGTTTCTATGTTGACGAGCCAACTTAACGTCTTCATAATTGCCAAGGGAGATGGTGTTGTCACAACTACAAGGTGGTCGGGTGTGCACAACAGGGATAGCATATGATTGTTTGCATATTTATGTATGGTTGATGTCATTTGTGCGTGAAGAAGAAAATAGATATGAGGAAGCAAGGAAGGAAGTCAATGGTGAGGTGGCATGGTAAAGCAAGTGATATGAGTGAGGCGGTGATCGGCTGTTGCTCTCGGGTGCCGGCCAAAGGAGGTAGAATGAGTGGATGGGATGCCAAGAAAATAGTTTTAGTGAATCATCTTTAATCTTTTCTAATATATTTTTCTAGTATGGAAATGGAATGTGTGCCATTCCATTATTTTGGTCAATGCAACATATTATTACACAAATAATCTCGTTCATA
>NC_041383.1:4216433-4219641 GCF_002162155.2 Triticum dicoccoides | reverse complement strand
CAATTGCAAAAATGAGACATTCAAGTTTATGAGGAATATGATTTCTGAGTGGTTTGATCAGGATGTTTGTTTATTCTTATAGAAAACATCACCACTTTATAGTGGACATAGGCATCTCTATAGTGGCAAAAGGAATAACAAACTTAATAAAGCAACATAGGTTATCTTCATGAGCTTTCACAAAATTCATAGCAGCGCATGATTTCCTCGATTGCTAATGATGTGATAAAACTTACAAAAACCCATTTCATGCTAGGAAAATATTGTGGAAGGGCTTATTACTCATGGGTTGCATCAAAAGACAAGGGATTCTCAAAATTGATTTTGGCGAGACTAATGACAATGTAAAGTGAATGTTCATTCCACAAC
Source organism: Triticum dicoccoides (assembly GCF_002162155.2). Classification (NCBI taxonomy): domain Eukaryota; kingdom Viridiplantae; phylum Streptophyta; class Magnoliopsida; order Poales; family Poaceae; genus Triticum; species Triticum dicoccoides. Next base: position 4,219,272 of record NC_041383.1, on the reverse strand, counting down.
CAATGTTTATGGAATCTTTCCCTTTATGTGATGTCACTTGAAGGTAAAATGTGTGCAAGGTGGGTTCTTTGGTGTGAAAATCAATGATGATAAAGAACATTACTTCCAAGAATAAAAAGATCTCCATCAAGGGTTCTTTATTTTCACTAGTGCCGCTCAACATTATGGCGGATATGTTGGTTGCAATATTAAAAGAAAGAAGGATTAAGGTCAAAGCCATGGTGTTCCACCCAGGGGGGTCATGATAGAATATATGTACTCATTATGAGGTTCATACCCTTATATTGCTACACCATGATAATGGATAGACAAATAGCATGGCGTTCGTGTTATGAGTTTCTTTGAAAATACTTAACAGTAAAGATTATAATTTTCCACAAGGGTGAAATCTATAAAGCTAACGGATATAATGTGTGGACAACATCAATGTCTAGGTCTTTGGTTTGTCAAGTATGTTTTTTCCTTATATTATCTTGTATTTGGATCTGCTACACGTGTCTTCGCAATAGTGATTAGAAAGCAAAAGACCGGGTTGAATTCATTCAAACTATCATTCACGTGTTTATGAGGTCATTTGAATCTTATCGAATGTTACCACAGTTTCTGGGGGGTCATCAAAATTTCCGGTAACTGGTGGGTTACCAGAAATTCTGAGCAGAAAGAAATAATCTTGAAATGTATGACATAGATAATGTTAACTAAATGGTTAATGATTTAAGTTTGTCAGAACAAAAGTAATCAATATTCCTATCTCGTGTCATATGCAAAATTTGTGCCGTTGTTTGCATCAGCTACCAGTAAAAAAAAGTTTCTTTTGTTAAAAATACTCACAAATAAGAGTAAAAAAAAGTTTCTTTTGTTAAAAATACTCACAAATAAGACGGCGCATATGCTCTCTGTGGTTAGAGGGAATGCCAACGAATCATCGTTCTGTAGTCTGAGCAGCACGTCCAGCAGGTCCTCGTCGTGGGTGCTTGAGGCGCCATGACCAGTAGCTCGCGCGGCCTTGCGCTCCTCGATCACGTTGGCGATGATGCATTGCATGTGGCTGTAGCTCCTCTTCATGCACCGCGCCAGAAGCTGAGCCACCGTGCCAACCGTGACGACGGGAAGAGATCGACGAGGCAGAAGCCGCCTAGCAGGGTGAGCACCACATCTAGCTCGCGGATGTACTCGTCCTGCTGTGTGAACCTGCCGCCGAACACTGCCTGCGACACGACGTTGTTGAGCTCCATCATCTTCTCGCTGATGTTGATGCTGTCGCCGGACGCCGCAGCAGTGGCGATGTCGGCCAGGAGGTTGCCAACCTCCTCTGGCCGGATGCTCTCCATGCGCCTGACCTGCATGGAGCTGAGCAGCTCCACAATGCAGACCTTGCGCATCTGGCGCCAGTGGTCGCAGTAGGGGGCGAAGATGATGCACCTGCCGCCACAGCCGGCGATGTCCTGCGTCGGCGTGCCCGGCCTGGTTGCGAACGCGAGGTCGTTGGTCTTCATCACCTGCGCCACCGCCTCGGCGCTGGAGATCACCACGGCTTCGACCTCGCGTAGCTTGAGGTGCATCATTGGCCCGTATCGGCGACACAGCTGCGTGATTTTCCGGTGTGGGACGAGGCTAACGACGTGGTGGAGGCTGCCGATTATCGGGAGTGTCCATGGCCCTGGCGGCAGCTGGTGCTTCTGTGGCTTGTTCTTGCCGCCGGCGCCGGCGAGCTTGAGAAGCCAAAGGGCAAGCGGCGTGCCTAGTGCAATGAAACACAAGCTGAACCACCCCTCCATGGCAGGCAGCTTTGCAAGTGCAGTGGTAGTGATACTGATAACTTACATGTCTGGACTCTGCAGGTATATATAAATGTATAAAAGCATGCATGTTCTTTGCAGGCGACAGAGGAGCTTTCTCTCTCTGGCTGCTAAGTGAGTATACAGTATGAAAGTTTAGGCCGTTTTCTGTTGTCTGGCTACGAAGATTACAAATTGGTCTCAGCGATGGGGTTAGTACAAAAGGCATTACACGAATCAAACTCCACTTTCTACATTTCAAATCGATTTAGTTCTAATTTTATTTTCCCAGTAAAATTTCTCTATAGAAAAATATATTTAATGAGCTAATATGTAGGAGTACAACACAACCAAAATATGTTTAATGATGTATATAATGGAACTAATTTGGGATTGTAAATTTTGACTTATAACAAAGCTCTGTGACTTTAAATAATTTATGGCGAAGAAAGAGAGAGCGGCGTTTGGATCCTGGCCTTAGATGAGCCCGGGTGTGAACAGTAAATTGGTCAAAAATAGTAAAAAAATTCAAAAAAATCATTTTTTCGTGATGAAAGATGCTTCAGTGTGAGATGTCCGTGCCAAATTTGGTGAAGTTTGGACATTTTAGGATCTGTTTGCAAAAAACAATCAAGCATTTGAGGAAGTTTGATGTTCTGCACTGTTCGGAGGTCGTTTTGTGTTTTTTGACATGGCTCATCGAATGTCCAAACTTCACCAAATTTAGCACGGGCATCATGAACTCAAGCATCTTGCACAAAAAAAAACAGAAGCTATGTGGTGAAGCTTCTGACTATTGGTCTGGTTTGGTTTGTGACTGCATCTTCCTTCAAAAAGCATAGAAGTTGTTTTTTCCGCCGGACGTATCTTTTAATACTAAAACATACATGCTCTTTTTCTGGCGGCTATGTGGCGAAGCTTCCGGCAGAGAAGGTTTCTCTATTCTGGCTGCTAGCTGCGTATGAAAGTTTGGGCCGCTTTCTCTTCTCTGGCTGCTAACTGAGTATGAAAGTTTGGGCTGCTAAGATTGCAAATTGGTCTCCCTAGGTTAGGCTGGTCAC
>NC_041383.1:4212994-4215724 GCF_002162155.2 Triticum dicoccoides | reverse complement strand
GGGCTATGGAAAATAGTGACGGGCCTCCAAATCAGCTATAGCGGAGCTCTAGCCGGCTATTTAAAACTATGGAGCTAATACATACAACACGACCAAAGTACATTTGATGATGATGGTAAATTATGCCTGATAGCAAACCTATGAATTTATATAATTTAGAGCGAAGAAAGAGGTCTAGTATTGTACACTATTTTTGTCATCAGCAATCTAGCCGCGAATAATTTAAATTTTGTCATACTATCTTTAAATTTTGTCATCAACAATCTAGCCGCCACCAATTTAGTTCTCTACACCAATAAGTCTCTACTTGTATATAGTTGCATACACTAGGCAGTTCATGAGTCAGCAGGTCCAGAGTCTTAACAGAACTTGTAGGTGGTCACATAAATATACCGGGTCTCACTCCAAGCTGCACTTGCTAACAGCTTGGAGCCTGCCATGGAGGGCTGGTTAAGTTTGTGTTCCATAGCTCTATGCACGCTTGTGGCCCTCTGGTTTCGCAAGCTCTCCGGGGGCAAGAGAAAGCCACAGCTGCCTCCTGGGCCATGGACTCTTCCCTTCATCGGCAGCCTCCACCACGTCGCCAGCATGCTCCCGCACCGCAAGATGATGGAGATGTCTTGACGGCATGGGCTGCTGATGCACCTTATGCTCGGCGAGGTCCCAACGGTGATCGTCTCCGGCGCCGAGGCGGCGGCGCTGGTGATGAAGACCAATGACCTTGCCTTTGCTGGCCGGCCTCGCAGCGCGACGCTGGACATCTTCGGCTGCGGCGAGAGGGGCATCGTCTTCGCCCCCTACGGTGACCCATGGCGCCAGATGCGCAAGGTCTGCACCGTGAAGCTCCTCAGCTCCAAGCAGGTGAGGCGTATGGACGGTATCAGGCCAGACCAGGTGGGCAGCCTTCTCCATTATGTCGCGGACGCGGCATCCACGGGTGTCGTCGTCAACGTCAGCGAGAAGGTGATGGCGCTCAGCAACGACGTGGTGTAGCGGGCGGTGTTTGGCGGCAAGTTCCCGCAGCAGGAGGAGTACCTCCGGGAGCTAGATGAGGCGTTCGTGCTGCTAGGTGGTTTCTGCCTCGTCGACCTCTTCCCATCATCGCGGCTGGTGCGGTGGCTGAGCAAGGGAGAGCACCACATGAGGAGGAGCTATGGCCACATCCAACGTATCAACGCCGATGTCATTGAGGGGCGTAAGGCGGCGCGAGCTGCCACACAGGACGGTGCCTCCAGCACCGACGATGATGACTTGCTGGACGTGCTACTCAGGCTGCAGGAGAAGGACGCGTTCACATTCCCTATGACCACGGAGAGTATAGGTGCCGTCTTATTTGTGAGTAATTTTCTTTATGCTTCTTATTAATCTACCGATGTCATATCATATCTGCAAAGTTTTAATGCAAAAAAGCTAGCTTCATCATTTCATAAATCTATTAGTCTCAACTTGTTTCATAGATTTATAAATGTAAATTATTGTATCTGAAATTGATTATTTGTTGCGTACTACTATATATGTAGAAACAATATATAAACATACATACCACAACAATATTTTTCAGGACATATTTGCAGGTGCCACACAGACCACGGGAGTTGCCTTGGAGTGGGCAATGGCTGAGCTCGTCCGTCATCCCGAAGCCATGGCCAAAGCACAGCTTGAGATCCGAGAGGTGCTAGGTCAAGGCCGAGCTGTGATTACTAATAGTGACCTCGCTGAACTCCACTACATGCGGATGATCATTAAGGAGGTTCTTAGACTGCATCCACCAGGTCCTTTGATCCCCCATAGGGTCAGGGAAGACTGTAAAGTTATGGGTTTTGACATGCTTGAAGGCACCAATGTATACATTAACGCGTTTGCAGTTTCGAGGGATCCAAATTGTTGGGAAAGTCCTGAAGAGTTTAAGCCTGAAAGGTTTGAGAACAATAACATGGATTACAATGGGACATACTTTGAATTCACCCCCTTCGGTGCTGGTCGGAGGCAGTGCCCTGGGATACTTTTCGGCACGTCAACTATGGAGATCGCCTTGGAAAATCTTCTCTACCACTTCGACTGGGTGCTTCCTGGCAAGGCAAGCCCGGAATTTTTGGACATGACCGAGAAATATGGGATCATCGTAGGAAGAAAATATGACCTACAATTGATACCTATTTTCCGTGGAGGTTTCCATGCCACATAGACATAGATGGTCGTGCATTGCCACATAGATATGTCTGTACTTTTGTTGATCTATACCAATATGTATCATTGCACCAATAAGAATAAAAGAACCTCGTTGAACTTGCAATATATTATGGTGGATGACGCAAACTATTGATTGTACCAAAACATGAAGTTTGCACTTTTTAAATTGCCCCTGGTGACGATGGGTTAGTTACTGTATTGATGCATGTTGTATGGACCAAATTTCAAACTAGTTTCATGGTCTGATATCCTCCGTGTAAAATGCAAGGACTGACCTATAATTTCTTCTTATTTTTTCTTTTGGGTCCTTTTGGAAGATGTACTGCTAGGTTTATCAAATGAGATCTGGTTCCTTTGGACCGACTTTGCTAACAGTAATGGTCTCGGCCAAGCATTCATGGGTGCGTCTAACGTGCAAGCAGCACTAGGTTACTGACTTGGCATGCTGTAGGCCAAATGTAGCTTGATGTTTTTCTATTCTCTGAGCTTTTGCACTGTTCACATCTGGTTTAGTCTACGGACCAACTTTTTCTCATAAAA
>NC_041383.1:4211773-4212984 GCF_002162155.2 Triticum dicoccoides | reverse complement strand
CTAAGACCTGAGGTCCCATCCAGGACGCCTGCCGGGCATGGGTCTCACCGGTCCGGCGTGCACTCAGAGGCCGCCGCCACCAACTGCCACCGCTCCATCTTCAGAACTGTACTGATGCATCAACCTTGCTCGGTCCAGCTATCGTCGACGCCACCAAGGCGCCCAACGGCACCTCCTCCCTGCACGCAAACAGCTGAGCACGTCGCAGTCGCCACTGATACACCTCAGCACCATGCTGCCAATTACCACCAGCCGACACAGCTTGAAGTCTTTGGAAGATCTGTCGTGCGTAGCACGTGCCGACCAGGCATGACAAGGCGTAGCACCTGTCGGTCAGGCATGACTTGACATCTCCACCGAAGCTCCGTGCAAGACGAAGCCGCTCCACCTCCAGCCTCTCTGAACGGGAGCACCCCAGGAAGACACGGCGAAGAGTTGAGCACCACCATCACCATGAGAGCCAGACCTAGCCGACCGCCATGGCGAAGTGACACCACTAAAGAGAGAACCGCCGCCATCAGGAACGCCAAGAACGTGCTGCAACTGTCCCACCTCCCTGCGGACCCAAAGTGGCGCCTTCAAGAAGGTGACGGAGCCGGGCACCGCCGCCACCCAACCAAAGTTGTGGGTTTTCACCCGGGTGCAGGGGGAGGACGAGGGGGAGGGAGCTGGACCTCGAAGCCGCCTTCAAGAAGGAAACAACGCCTGGAGCACCGCCGGTGTCGTGGCCGCCGCAGCCGGCCAAGAAATTACTCCGATCCAGAGCTCCCAACCCCACATCCACGCAGTCAGCCACCGGATCTGGCCGGACTGATGAGGAAGCAGCAGCATGGGTGCACCGTCTTTAGATCTGGCGAAGGAGAGCGGCAGGGGATCCCTCCACGCGGCGCCCGCATCCATCGCCAACTCGCCTCCCGCACGGCTGAGTAGACGCGGCCCTCAACCCCGGTGAGCGCCGCCCGCTGCCGGGACGACACCGCCCTCACCAGCAGAGGCCGCCGCCTCAAACCCTAGGCCCGAACCTGAGCGGCGTCGCGACTGAGGGCCTCGCCGCCACCCTCATCGGCGGCCACGCGGGGGACCCGGCGCCCGTCTCCGGCGGCGGCGAGGAAAGGAATCGAGAAGGGGGGAGGCGGACGGGGAGGTTGGTCGCCCCCGAGTCGCTCTCGAGAGGGCGGCGGGAGGGACGGGACCTACGTAGTTGGCCGCCC